>NC_051847.1:110406753-110444298 GCF_002237135.1 Teleopsis dalmanni | reverse complement strand
ATAATTTACCGAGTTGGTTTATTGGGACCTGCAGACTTCATCGAATTGAATTGCTGGGCTTTATTCTGCTTATATTACTTCGTAAGCAATTCCTTTGTATGGTAGAGAAAGTGAAATCGACTAAGGCATAAATTGTTATATGACCTTATATTACAAATTTGCCCTAATACAGGCTTAATAACATCTATTTATAATTTATTTATTACCATAACTACTTACTTTATTTATTTATTTTGTTCAAAATACATAGTTTAAGTGAATTAATTTTAAGATAGTTATTAATAAACATGTGTTAATAAATATGTATAAATATGTAAATATTAATATTTATTACGTAGAAACTTTCGCTATTTTTTATGGTTATTCACGGGATATTGATCAATTAATTAACAAAGCAGTTTATACATATAAACAATAAAAAATAATGTATCATATATATATCTAATAACGGGAAGAACTAACAAATGTGTTCTCTTATTGGTGGTGGTATTCCTCTATTCCTGAGCGTTGTTTGTTGTCATTTTGTCATTGGGCCTTGTTGTGGTAGGATTTTAGGCAGGTTTAGGAGTATTTTCGGAAAATCTTCTGCAGGTTGTTTTCTTTCTTCTTTGTTACCATTCTATTTTCCAATTATTTATGTGTGATAATATATTTTTTTATCATTTATATGCAAAAAAACTTTTTGTCGATAATACTAATGTATGTATATTAATATAAAAAACTAAAATTCTTCAAATTCTTGAGGACGAAATAGAGAACAAATAATAAAAAAAAAAATTTGAAATAGTAAAAAAAATCTCTTTTCTATATTATTTTTCTTAAACAAAATTTCTTCGTTAACATGGACTAGGCCTCCTGGGCACACAATGTAAAAAAAACGCGCGATGCATTATACCTCAATGGTCTAGTAACTATAAATGATTATGCAGTTATTTAAATAAATCCCCATTTCTCGGCAATTATTCGCTTGCAAAAGCTAATAGTCGATACACTTGTACCCCTTGTACTGATGTTTCGTTTATATTTATTCAGTATCTTTTAAGTGCATATATATGTAAAATAGCGTTAATTATTCAAACTGCCATATAAACTGAAGGTTTAATCTTAAATCGATTTCTATATAATTTTATTGTAATACATTTGGCAAAGCTAAATCATACAATTTTTAAAAAATGTTTTACGAATTATTGGTAATAATTTTATATACATGTGTTCTTATGATTGTATTACTTCCTAAGATTTAATATAAATATTATGTAAATGCGATAAAATTGAAAATCCATACTTAATAACAATTAATTACGAAAACAATTATAACTCTTTCTTCAAATGCCATCATAATGAAAAATTGTTTCAATGCTGCAAATAAAATTTTGATATCTCTTGCCCCCGAAATTACATACAAAAATATCAATGTCCATATGTTCATATTTAAACACAAAGCAAGTAGGCATGAATGAATATAAAATAGCGAATAATTCTTTTTACTACTTTCATTATAATTCAAGAAAGCAATAACAACACCTCAAAGAGCAAAAGGAGAAAAAAACACAAAAAAGAAATATAAAAATTTCTTGAACCTATGAAGCAGAGAATATTGCAAAATCTTCTTTGGTATGAAGCAAAAACGACTGAAGCGACGTCGGCAGAGATTTGAGTGATTTGGGTACCCAGTAGTAGATACCTAGAACAAAAATTAATTTCTATGGCATTGTGACTCTATAATATTTTTACTCAATGGTTTTATCCAATTAGAACACAGCTTCTAAAATTCCTGAGAATTTTCTAGAAGCGTCTTTTCCTCCAACCAATAGAATTGGAGCTTCTATTTGCTAAAGCACCTCGTCAGCGTCTTTAGCTTCGGCGTCAGTAGCCGGAAGATGATGTTTATATCCATCAATCAAATATCTCAAAAGTGTTACAGTTTTAAAGAAAACAATTTTGTTTTCCTTTGCAGCATTGGTGTCAAATGAAATGTGGGCATTGACCCAGATTCAGATTGTTTATATAAACATATTTTAATGCGTAATATCTAAGTACGCATTCTGAAGATACAAAAGTATCAAACAGTGGCTCAGTGCCGTTATATTAATTTAGGGTTTTAACTTGTATACATAGCTTATGGTTCATGCGTAAGAAGGGAGCCAAAGAAGAAGTAAAGTTTCTGAATCGTTCGATTACCTTTTCAAATTTGTAATGCAACATTTCAGCGCTGACATATTAGCTTACCTTTTCAATTTTACCTATGCTATTGATTTTTAAATAAAATACTAAAAAATTTTTTTGGATGAATTATATTTTATATTTATGTCTTATAAAATTAAAATATTAATATTTACATAAAACTATATAACATATTTACATATTTATATAAAAGAATATTTTTCTGTGGAATTGTTACTAGACACTTGAAGAGATTTCCAGACTCGATCCGATCACTTGTTCCGGCTTACCATCTGTCCTTAAAGCATCTGTAATAATAAAAGTATGTTATTGTATACGCTAAGGTAAATTATGAACAATAAACCATACCAAAAAGTGCTGCTGTCATATTCTTTAACGCTCTTAAGGACTTCTTGCCTTGTGTACCATCAAAGTTGTAATTTATGAGTATACGTTTTCCTAAATTCCTCGAAATCTTTCGCGTAATTGGTTGTTTGTCAATAACGCATCTCATTGATGCAGCCTATAAATAACGTAATAGATGAAAAGAAATGTTTGAGTTAGTAAAATTGTTACATGTGAAAATATTAATAAGTTGAAATTGAAGGCAAGAAACACATATAATTAAACTCACAACTACTTCAACGGCAGTGATTTCTTCGTTAAACTGAATTAAATCCTCTTCAGATTGAATTGGAAACTGTTCCAATTGAAGCAGCTGACTGCATTTTACCCTTGCTTTAGAATGACTGCATTCACAGCACATTGGTCAATTAATCGTTCTTGACGCAGTAGCATCTACATAATACAAAACAAAAAAATAACATTTAAAATTTTAAATATATTTACTTAATTTTGCATATACTTACAGTTAGTTTATGTTAAATTCAAAAATTATATTTTATTTATATTTTTAGATTCACAAATTATATTTTATTTATATTTTTAGATTTTATTTTGATTTTAAAAATTAAAAATTGGTCACTGCACTAACATGACGTACTTCATCAAAATCAAAAACAGACTGAATATATACAATACAAGTAAAACAAGATATTATTCATATCTAAATTCTTTTCTTCATTCTTTTATAATTTCAAACCCGAAATTAAATATGTCGAACACAAAACAAAGAAAAATAAAAACGAAGAGCTATTACCTCCTCGCTTACTTTTTCAGCGCTGACATAATGGTGCCGCTGGGATGTGACACAATATTTTTGAATTTGATGCATAGACTTTGTTGTTGTGTTTATTTTTTTTTAAATGACTGGCTTCGTGTGCATGACATGCACAAGTCTTCCAAATTATTTAAAATTTGATTTTTGCTGAAATTTTATACTGGCTTCATACAAAAATATGAGGTTGGATTTCTTAATAAAAGTTCTATTATATAAGAACTCAAAGTGGCTACTAATTAAAAAAATTGTAAAAATTTAAATTTATGTAAAAATATTAGTCTAATAATATACACTTAGCAGAAAAATTATGCGTACAGAAAGTAAATTTTGTTTCAACAATTAAAAAATTATTAAATAAATAAATTTTTTAAATCAATTTTATTTTTTATTTGTACTTCAATTTGTTATCTTAATTTTAACCTAAAACTTATTTCTAACAGTTTAGTAGAAAAATTATAATAATTAAAACTGTAAAAAATCAGCGCTATCGGTGGCAGAAAAAGTCTACGTACAGGAGCTTAAAAAGCGTCGAAATATATTATTTTTTAAAAGATTTTACGTTTTTAGTAACTTGTTGGATAACCACTCCTTTTTATGAGCTCCATAAGTCGTTTTGGTATCGAAATGACCAGCTTCGCAGTCTCATCGTTGCTTATTTTGCCCCATTCCGCATCTCTCACGTTCTTCAGCATTTCTTTGGAGGTTAAAAAAAAACAGCCGATATATTTTATAATATATTTAACTTTAAAAGTTTGCGAAGGCACATAAGGTATTCCTATCTAAATTTCACTAATTTATAATATAATATAAATCATAATAATATTCAATCCTTTAAAATATATATAATATTTATAGAAACTATTTTATAACTATTTTTTGCTTTTATAATAGGGGTATTCAGGCAACTGATTCGTTGCTTAGTTGATTCAAAAACTTCATATAAAAAAAATTTAGCATTTTGATGTTAATCAGTTGCTTGAACGACCCAAAATGCGCAATCTGATTAGTTTGTTGTGTGTAAATGCCTTGGCAGCACTCGCGTCAACAGCAAAAGCGAAACATACGTTAACAGTGAAAATTGTTTACACACAATTCAAACCGCAGAGAGAGATAGCTAACAAATTTCTATACAAAAGTTCATTTTAAGTTATTATTACGACACTTGGGACTGGCAGCACTATTAATCAAATTCGTACTAATCTGAGAATCACCGAAATAGTTGATTCCCTGCTTAGTTTCATTTTTGTGTGCAAATTTTTGTTGTAATCAACTACTAAGCAACTAATCAGTTGCCTGAATACCCCTAATGTGATATAATTTTTTATGGATTAATTTTGTTGACATTTTGAGTATGTACACCTATATCAATGGAATAGAAAAAATAAATATATTTTAAAATTATAACAATTTATTCATACTTAATGTAATATTTTTATATTAATTTCTTCGATTTTTCTATTTTCCAGAATGAATAGGTATTTTTGCTTGATATTTATTTTTTGAAGGTAGATTTTTTCCAACTTATGTATATGTTTACAAGATTTTATACCATTATTAACTTTATAACGATTTTTATTAATTTCTAGAAATATAGTTGCTTCTCCTACTTTATATTTATTAGTAGAACTTTTATTAATATGTAGAATTGTGAATTGATCTTGAAACAGTGAAAGTCCCGTAACTCGAATTGTCAAGGGGACGGCAAAAAAGGTCGAGTTATAGAGAAAGCACTTTTTTTTTTTTGGTTTTTCTACCAAATATTTTTTATTTAAAATATTCAGTTACATTTTCTTTACTTTCTGCCAATCTACTTTAAAAGTATTTAACGATTTGAATATGCACACGTAATTTGATTTAATTGGAATATATCATCCGGTGCGTTTGCTTTATAATGGACAAGTGTTCAAATTGTTGTGAAGGCATCTTTATTTGCGGTAATTGTGTCTGCAAACTGCTTTACCTCTTCTTTAATAATACTACCCAACAGAGGTATATTTTTTGCTCTTGCAGTAATTATCCATTTAAACATAGCTTCATCCAAATCATCATATTTACATTACAGTCATCATATTGTTGCCCGTTTATTATTAGAGAACTCTTCTTTTAAGTTGTTCTTATTCCTTAAAATCATTGACAAGATGTTACAAGGAATTCCATATTTTTCGGCTATGTCTATTTTCTTTTTGTCATCTTTTTCTACTTCAATAATTAAATTGATTTTTTCCGGGATTCTCAAACCTTTCAAATTTACTCATGTTTGTGATTGAAAGTCTACTGCTACACTGATAATAAGCACAACTCCGTCATCGCATTAAGGAAATTTACAATAATAATAGTAGATGTTAGCCATCTTAGTATCGCTGAAAGTTAGAATTCAATAATGTTGTGCAAGTTAGAAAAGTAACTGACAAATGTATTTA
Source organism: Teleopsis dalmanni (assembly GCF_002237135.1). Classification (NCBI taxonomy): domain Eukaryota; kingdom Metazoa; phylum Arthropoda; class Insecta; order Diptera; family Diopsidae; genus Teleopsis; species Teleopsis dalmanni. The sequence continues at coordinate 110,438,535 of NC_051847.1, read as the reverse complement.
AAAATATAAAGGCAAAACAAAAAATTCGAGTTGTGGAGATAAATTTCAAGAGAAGTGCTAAAAAGCTATGTGAATTTTTTACTTCGAGTTACGAAAATATTCGAGTTAGGGGAATTCGACTTATGGAGAAAAAAATACAAGGAAGAATTGTTGAAAATTCAAAGTTCGTACATAGGAGTTTGAGTTATGGAATAATTCGACTTAGGGGACTTCGAGAATTTCACTGTATTTAATAATTAATTAATAAATGTTATATAATAATTTAATAATATCATTATTATTATTTAGAGTCGCCTATATAAATTTATATTTAAGATATTTTAAATTATGAAAAATTTATTATTATCTAGAATAAGATTTTGATTATTAATTAGAATGAATATATTTTTTGGGTTGTATTTATTTATATTTATTTATATTTGGGTTATGTTATCAACCTAAAATTACGTTTTGATAATTAAAGAATATTTTTGATCACAGTGTTTTGCTTTGTCTGAGTACAGGAAAATCTTCCTAATAGAGAAAATCAATTTTTTTAAATACAACCAGAATTGTAATAACATTGTTATTTGATTGAATAACTCTTTATAACTCTTGTTTTATTAATTTCTACTTTAGTAATTTATTATAAAAAGGAGTATATATCAGGAGATGTAAAAACTAAACTTAAATTTTAGCAGAAAATAACGGATTACACATATGTTGTTGTTGTTGTGATTTGAGTTAGTGCTATTGCGCACTTTTACTCTTTTGTGGCTGGGGGCTTATCCCTGCCCCACACCAAACTTTAACTATACTAGAATCATTATTATTTATTTATCTTCTAACTGATGACGGACCGTAGATCAGCATATCTTCCTGTGCGTCCTGAGGTGAACTTAAGGTTTGTTAGGACGGGGTTGGGCAACTTATCAACTCTTGTGAATAATTTTAGGTTCCTGTCCTTGATATATTTCTTCACTGAGTCGATTCTTAAGGAATCTTAATTAGTCTTCTTAAAGCCAGACTTTGTGCTATATGTAATTGCTTTAAGGCTTTGCTGTATGTTACACATCCGTACAGTAGTGCTGGCCTAATTATTTGAGTATATAATAACTTTCTATTTTTGAGGTTGAAGCGATTATTATTAAACAGTGGCTTAAGGAGATGTAGAATTTTAGAGCAACTATTCCGTTTGCATTCCATATGTTCATACCAATTAAGCCGTTTGTCAAAAGTGACCCCTAGATATTTTATGCTTTCCTCCTACCATATCTCCGTGCCACTCCTGGAGGATGCTGCCTTCTTTTTCGTGTTATGAATATAGCCTTGGTTGTGTCGTTGTTAATTTTAATCTGTAATCATAAAAACATAAATAATCGAATTATGAAAATGTCAAAAGGTAATTTATTTTATATATATTATTTCATATTTTTGTTTTTTATGTAAATTTTATAGATTTGGCTATTAGTAGGAAAAATGTAAAAAATTATTATAATTTTTATAAGTATTTATAAGGGTTTAAAATTCCCCAAATTTTTGCGAAATCTTAAATTCGCTAAAATTTCACGAAATTCCAAATCACTTACAATAATTTACAAAATATACAGTACTATTTACTTCTACACAAATATGATGCAGGTAAGCTTGAAAATTGAAATTTGGGTTTTACAGAAAATAAATCAAATCAAATTGTTCAAAATAGTAAAGACTAGTGCTGTTCACATTATTCGAAGTTTTTAAAAAACCGAAGTTCTTCGATTATTCGAATATTCGCATTTCAACGAAGTCTTCGAAGTTGGAAAAAACTTCGAAGTTTTTGTGAATTTTTGTTCTCGAAGTCTTCGAAGTTTAAGTGTTGTGAAAAACTTCATCAAATTTTCATGTATTGGGGAGCCGTAGTACAACCTCGAGGGCTGCTATTGGGGTGCTTCTCATCGCTCCACTTGTCATTATGCAGGCTATTCACAGCGTTTTGCTTAGCTTTTTTGCACCAGTTGGATCATCCATAAGTAATAATTGGCTTATCAATAGATGTATATATCCAGATGGATCATCCATAAGTAATAATTGGCTTATTAATAGATATATATATCCAGAGACTGAGTTTAGGATTTAGGCCCCAGTTTTTTGCCAATCAGGTTTCTACTGGTCCATAATGCTTCTCTGGCTCTTCGGATAATGTTGTCTACACGTCAGTTTCTCATCCAAAATCATTCCCAGAAACTTCACCTTTCTAACAGCTGATAAGTTCTTCTCCATTCAGGAATGGGTTATTAGAAAGCCATCTTTTCTTTTTCTTGGCGAAGACAATTTGACTTATTGTTTTTGGATTGACATTTAATCCCACTTTTCTACACCATCTAGCTACTATATTCAGGGCTTGTTAGAGTCGATATGAGATCGTATCTTCATATTTAGCTCTAGCAAGTACGACTATATCGTCAGCGTAGCCTTGTATCTCGAATTGTTTGGAACTGAGGCGATACAGAAGCTCGTCCACTACAGTGGACATCCGTTTGCAGTGTGTGCTTTTATTTCGTCATTGCCGAGAGTGGATTTAACTATCCTATTTCTTGAAATATTGCTTATCCATGTAAGTGTCGTATTATCGACTCCTCTATCATGAAGGCATCTTTCGATATTTTTTTTTTTTGACATCCATTTATTTTCTTACAATCTTTTAGATATGAATGACAATAAATAATATGTATAATTATAAATCGTAATAATAATTATTACAATTTAAAAAAAAAGACACTTATGGACTATGCCCAGTGACATATTCACATATATTTAAAATAACAGTGTGTGATCTACATATATATATCTAAAATATCTCTCGATGTTTTTCTTCTCAGCCTTGTAAAAGTGTTGGAAGGGGACATCAGGTGTGTAACCAGCGGGTTTGGGTGCATATATATGCGATGAGCGTATTTCTTTAAAATACTGGCTAATTCTTCCTTGATTGTCCGAACATGTAGTTGTTTATGCAACTATTTATTCGTTATATACCAAGGTGCATTTGTGAACATTCGCAATGTTTTAGATTGGAAACGCTGAATAATTGCTAGGTTTGAATCTGCTGCAGTACCCCATAATTGGTTTTAGTACAGATTTGTATATAAGCAGCTTATTATCGAGTGACAGTTTGGAGTTTCGGCTGAGGAACCAAAATAAGTTTAGTAATTTAAGACCCAGGGCCTTACGCTTTTTGAATATGTGTGATTTCCAGGTTAGCTTACTATCTAGATGTATGCCCAAGTATTTTGTTTCTACAGCTTGTGGTAATTCAGTATTGTTTATTAAAACAGGCGGGCACGTAGAACGTTTTGTAGTAAATGTTACCTGTACAGATTTTGATTCATTCGGTTTGATACGCCAGTTTTGCATCCAAGAGCAACATTGTTAAGGCAGGTTTGAAGTTTGGTGGAAGCACGGATTGGGTCACTGTCAACTGATAAAAAGCTGTGTCGTCTGCAAATGTACCGATAACACTCTCATCGGTAATGGGAAGATCCGCAGTATATAAAAGATAAAACATTGGTCCCATTATGCTACCTTGAGGTACTCCTGCTTCTATATCATGAAGTATTGTAGTTTCGTTTCCATGTTTAATGAAAAAGTGCCTTGCCGAGAGGTATGATTTTATAAATATGAAAAAATTTAGGGGTAGATTAGTTTTAGTTTGAAAAGAAGGCCTTCATGCCATACTCGATCAAAAGCTTGTGAAATATCTATAAATACCGCGGTGCAATACTTTTTACCATCTATCGCACTATGGATATGTCTGACAAGTCTATGAATTTATTCTATTGTGCTATGTTTTTGGCGACAGCCGAATTGATGGTCAGGGATGAGTCTGTTTTGTTGGATAATCGGTGTAAGGCGCTTTAGAAACAGGATTTCCATAGACTTATTGAGCGATATGATTTGACGACTTCTGGGCGTTTCCCTGGTTTCGGTATCATGAAGATTTGCGCTATCTTCCACTATGGCGGAATAAATCCCCTTATTATCACAGCGTTAACTAGATGAATCAGAAATACAAATCCTTTTGGTGGAAGCTGCTGCAAGGACATGCCTGTGATTAAATCGTATCTTGGAGCTTTTTTACTTTTAACTTTGTTATTATATCCCTAACTTCATTAATAGTATATCTTTTAATTGGATGTTCCAATTGATAAGGCTTTTGTGGAACATTTATTCTTTGTTTCATATCAGGCATATATTCGTTATCATTTGGTTTAAAGACCTGGTCCAAATGTAACGCGAATGTTTCTGCTTTTTCAATATCGCTTTTTGCGCATGAGGTTGATAAGCAATCGGTCTGTTATTCTTTTTTATGGCTTTCGACAGGGTGTATTTTGTATCACATGAAGCACTTAGGTTTTGGAGGTATAGGGACGTGCGATTATTGTTATACTTTTAAAGTAGGAGTTTAACGAGTTTACATAATTTGTTTAAGAGAGTTTTATCCGCAGGGAACCTAGTCTTTTGCCAATATTTTTTCATTCTACGCTTTTCTTTGATCAGGTGTCTAATGTTAAATGGATAATCTTGCTTAACACTTTTAGGAAACGGTGGAGTTGATTCCCATGCAGACATTTGGACACAAGAGTTGAAATGCTCTACTGCTTCAGTTACATCAGATTCAGTTTTCAACCTAACTTCGGTATTTAGACCAATTGTAATTAGTTTACGATAACTGTTCCAGTCAGTATTTTTGTTATGAAGAATATATTTTTCCATAATTTCACAGCAGTCATTGAGAGTGATTATTACTGGCGGGTGGTCTGATGACAAGTCGAAATTGGACTTACAGGTAGTAGTCTCGATACGTACCCTGTATGATACCGCAAAATCAATTAAGTCAGGTATTTTTCTTCTATCCGTTGGCCAGTATGTGGGTTCATCTGTTGAGATTGTGTGTAGATTGAGTACATTTATTGTTTCGAAAAGTTGTCGAAGCAATAAATGGAGATATTAGGCGGGAACCCCATTTTAAGTGTTTAGCATTAAAATCTCCGCTTACTAGGAACCTAGATTCAAGCAGCTGAAGAAATGATATGTACATATCCTTCGAGATACTGTTGCGCGGTGGGCTGTATCTCATATCTTTCGATATGAGAGTGGTTTATATTGTCGAACGCTTCTTCAACATTGAGAAAACAGCCCACCTAAAATTCTTTGCAGTTCACAGATTCCTGCATTTTAGTAGTGAGACTGAGTAAATGTATGGTGGATTTATTTCGTTAGTAGGCATATTGATTGGAGTGGAGTGAATTTATCGATAAATGCTCTTCTCTTATATTCCTTTTCACTATCTTCTTTTAGGAGAAATTAAGTCAAACTTTTGGGCCTATGATATTTAGGAAGTTTAATAGGCTAACTTTCTCCTTTAAGTATGTATATGACAATAGCTTCCTGCTAGTTAGTGAAAATGATTCCCATTGCCAGATCTGCCCTAAAGATATTTATTAGGTAGGGCATAAGGTACGTGAGCCCTTTTGCAGAAGTGCTGGAAATATTCCGTCTTCTCCAACGGCTTTGAAAGGATTAAATGAGTCGCCTATTCAAATTTACCGCCAGAGAAGATTTTACAAGCAGGGAACTAAGTTGGGAGTTTGATTTGTCGTAAACAGTAGATCTGGGAAGTGAACTTTTGTTAGAAGTATTAGTTACTCTTTGCAGTCAATGGTATAATGACCATTTGGTCATTATACTTAAGCGCTACTGCTTAAGTTTTGAATTTCAGAGCAGAAACTTCTCCACGATTCTCTTTTTGCCCTTCTTATTTCTTTATCATAGGCGGGCGGGCATTTTTTTAATTGTCGCAGTCATCATAGTTTTTAGTCTTGTTAAATAGTTTCCAAGGTTTGACTCTTATGGTAGCTTGGTTAATTTGTTGTTCCACCATGGTACACTTTTATTGCCGGTCTTATTTTTCACAGGACAGGCCAATAGGCATTTGTAATAGTTCTGCTTAAGGCAGCATCAGCTTTTTTTAGGTTATGAATGTTATTTATCGTTCTTTGTTATTGCTTAAGCTGGCCATGAGTCCGTCTGTTTATGGATCCCAATCTGTAGTCTTGGGCACTCCATACGATTCCGTTATTTTCATATTTATGTCTGACGATGATCTACTAAAACATTCCAGTTTTTTATGAAATGTTTTATAAATGATGTTACAAAGGTGATGTCTAATACCTCTTCCCTGATTCTGTTTATAAAACCGATCACTCTATAGATCGGTGTACTACCATGCTGCTTGGAGGTGCTGGGTCCGACATCGATCCAATGCTATCCCGTGTAACCTTTACTTTGGCACACGGCCTATCTGCCTGTGCTTTTGAGGTACTTGATCTATGACTTCTATGCGACCTTTTGGATGGAGGTACCTGTGATTTAAATTCACTAGGATCCTCTGTCATTGGTGGCCTTTTTGTCTCCAGTTTTTTTAGGCCTACCAGGCTCTCCCTTCACACGTACGTGAATTTGAGTGAAGAGTAGGTACAACTTTCCTGCCTGACCGACTATCCAATTCGATATTCAGCCACTTAATCTTAAATATTGTTCGATGTATATTTTAAAGTGACAGATCACATTAAAAGAAAATGAATTTAAAAAAAAAATAGAGGAGCAATCGGTACAAATCTTTGTTTAATATACGAGTTTGTAGCTAACCATTTCAATATATTACTTCTGTCTAATACCGCTGCTTTACTTCCGAGATATAAATTCTATATCATTCGTATAGTTCTTGTTGAGAAACCTTACTTATAAAAATGTAAATTTCCAAGTATACAGTTAAATGTCTCTTTAGAGTCTGCAAAGAAAACATAGACCTATTTATTTTTTTTACATTCATTTTTGCTGTTTCACTTTCGTTTTAAGCTTTCTGAATCCTTCTTAGTTTTTGTTAAATACATTTTTATTCTCAACCCAGTTAAGGATGTGTACGTGTTCGTGCAGAACTGTTGGAAAAACTTTTGCCATAGCACTTAAGTATGACTTAAGTCAAATAGTTGACCTAAGTATGATTTAAATCGAAAAGCTAACTTAAGTATGACTTAAGTTAAACAACTAACCTAAGCACAACTTAAGTCAAAAAATTAACTTAATCATAACTTAAGTCATTTAAGAAGCAACTGTTTGCAATATTTTTTTTTGGCAATTTAATAAATATGTATTTATTTTAAACTGAATTATTAGTTAAAAATAAAAGAATGAATATAATTTGAAGGTGAAGCATAGTAATTTTCTATTCGAGCTATTAAATTTCGGCGTAGAAAAACAATTTGGAATCATTTGAATTTTTTCCATCATTAGGACGATAAAGACTTTTGAATATTTTTGTAGTACGTTATATAGTCAAGAACACTAACAGGGCAATTTTGATAAAGATCGTTAAAAGTCTTGCGTAAGATGTTTGTAAGAGAGATCTTAAGCAGCTGCTAACCGCTACCGCATGCAAGTAAACAATTAAATTTTAATACCAATGTAATAGAAAGCCGCTAGATGTATGTTCCATTATTACTATTTTTTATACATAAATAATTATTTATAATTTAGAGGGTTTCGAATAGCAAAGACAGAAGGGACAAACACAAATATTTAGTTAATTTATTAAACTTTGGCTAACTATACAACGCTGTTTTGAATATTGCCAAGCACTCATCATCAGTGGTCTTAAGAAACATTCGAACTCCTTTTTCTAATTAGTTTATGTCAGGCTTAGAACTAATTAGGAAAAGGAATTCAAATTAGAAGCGATGACTAATCGTGTTTTTCCACAAGTAGCCAAGGCAGCACAAACTTTCCGTGTTTAAGTAACAAGTTTTTGTCAGTTTTTTATTTAATAAGTTACATTAACCAAAACACTTGCCATGCTTTAAATAAGAACGAGCTTATAAACTACAGCTTTATTTAGGAACACAAGTTCATTGTTTACTTAGTATATATAAGGCCCCTTTTGCTGCTTTTTACAAAGAAGCTATGCAATTGTTACTCTACGAATTCGCTTCCGCGATTAGGAAAAGCTGAACAATATTATATATTATTGTTTATATTTCCAATTCTAATTTTTAAAGTTTATTTACTTTTGCCGATAAAGCTACGCTTTCTTATATTGACAAAGCAGCAATTTTTTTAAAACTTAGAGGGTTTCGAATAGCAAAGAAAGAAAGGACAAACACAAAAATTTAGTTGATTTATTGTTTATTTTGTTTATGTTTTGCACTAATTTGCGGTGATGCGATGCTATTTGCTTTCGTTGATGTTGTTTTTGTTTGTACAGAGTTCACTGACATTATTGGGAAAGAAGAAGTTGAGGTTCTGTTGTTGTTGTTGTAGTTGATGACGAAGTTGATGTTTTTGTTGTAGTGGTACTTGTTGCAGAGGTAGGCATGTTTGAAGAGAACATATTTATTGAGAAGGTGTTTGTTGGAGTAGAACATTGTTCGCTTCAAGAGAGCGAACAATGTAATGTTACATTTTCCATTACAGGTAAAATAGGAAATGTTTGTCTGCGCTCTAACGGCGGTGAGCGCCTCACCGGCATTTAAATTTTCTTGATTTCTTGAAATGTTTCTTTTCAATTTTATATATTTAATTCAGCAAAAATTTATTATAAATACGATATTAGAGTACACGATTACACAATTACACGTAGAAGTAAGTTTCAATTCGTGTAGTTTTTGGTCGATGTACAACACTTTTTCGTATATAATTATTTCGAGCTTTTGGGCTTTATGTGTTCTCTCTATCAGCTACTTATTTTAATGAGTGTGACGAAAGATAAACAAATTTACAAAATAGTTTTGCAAATTAAATTTACTTTGCCAAGAAAAAACAGTGTTAAATTTACAGAAATTACAATTTTTGTCCCCAAAATCGGACACCAGTTCGACAGCCTTAGCTTTAGATTGACTGGTTCAACCAAATCTAACAATTTAGGGATCACTTCACACGCCTTTGTAGTTAAAAAACATTTAAACTCACTGAGCAATTTAAAAATGCGTGTACTTCCTATGACAAAAATCTGAGAAAAAAAAAGTATGTTCGTCTTTGCACTTCACATAAAATTGAAATAACGCATTCTCTTTATTTCTTGGCCTTTTACTAGCTTTCAAAGTAGTCAATAAATATGTAAACTTATTGCAATGTGGTGCGGGACCCCGACTGAGTGATACCTCCGCAAAATCAAATCGGTGCAAATTTTAATTATAATTTGTAACGACCTATTGTTTTATATAATAAAACAAAATTAGGGTTACATAATTATGCGCAGCCCTAAACTATTTGCCCAAGTGAGGAATATACAAAACATGCGCAGCCAGCAGAGAAAGATGTTAAACAAGCAAAAACAATTCGTAGATGTAAAAAACAAAAAAACATTTGGCGTAAACAAGCAAACAACTGCAAATCCAATGTGTTTTTGCAGTAAGCATAGAATGATCAAATAAACATACAAAAACAATTCTTAGATGTAAAAAACAAAAAAACATTTGGCGTAAATAAGTAACAACACCGCAGCATAGCAGAATTAAGAGCGACGTCAAGACCGTATAAAAGGGTACAAAAATGTTAAATCGGTCTCTTGTGAAAACTATCTTTGGACAGAACGGACTAGGTTGTTGAAATTATCATCGCCGGATGAAGCACATTTTATCGTTGAAAGAGGAAAGTCGATGCAGTCTGAAATCAATACTGAACCATAGCACACACAGAATACCGGTCTGGGTGCTTTAATAGTTGCCAGGTAGAGAAACCTTATAAAAGGCTTTAATAGTACTCTATGAAGTTCTCTTTCATAGTTCTCTTTCTTAGGAGAAGGAGTACCGAGGAAACTATGCCAAGACGCAAACGGATAATTAAACAAAAAAAAAAGAAACTTAATCCTGGTAAGCACGTACTATTGTATATATATTACTTTATAAAAAAAATAATTATGGTTCGTGTTATGCGAGAGATGCATTAATATTAAATAAAATCCATCATTTTGCTCAAGACATATTCCTGCGCTGGTGGACTAGCCTCGTTTAATGATAATATTACGCCTGGGAGGCAGTCCTCGTTAAAAAGCTAGTGTCAACCGAGAGAGAGAGAGAAAACCACAGCTACCGTATAGTTTTTTTTTTTAATAAATTGAATTGTAATTAAATAATTTATATTCACATGAATTTGATTACTTTAAACTCTATTTATTTTATTTAAACTTATTTTATTACTTTATCTAGCTATAATCTCTGGTATATGTAAAAGTAAAGATAGAATTGACTTAAGAAAACAAAAAACTTGAATTGTGATTAAATTCTTTGTTTTAACAGAAACTTAATTATTGTAAACCTATCATATTTAATTACAACCTGTGATATATGTAGCAATAAAGATAAAATTGAATTGAGAATATAAATAAAGTGGATTGTGAATTAAACAGAGACTAGGTATTTAATTGGAAATAAAGTGGCTAGTGAATTAAACAGAGACTAGGTATATAATCGGAAATTGACCTAGCGAATCGGAGTCGAGCTCAAAGTACAAATTTTCTTGACCTTAGTCGCGGCTGAACCATCCCAGCTATAGACAGCCCCACCTAAAGGGGTTCATTTACAAATTTATTGTATCTTAATCAAGAAATCAACCTTTAAATCGGCTTCTAGATTCTAATTTTTTTCTCTTTTTCTTTAGTGTTGATGATTGCCTTAAGTATTTTTGATTATATTTTTTGCAATATTTGTACGCCATATTTCAGTTCCATATTTCCATTGGAGCGATTATCGTTTTATGGTATATACTAGAAGTTTATTTTCCACTATTGTTTCGATTTTAAGCAGAATAGCCAGTACAATTGTCCAAAGCGACGCTTAACGTTTTACTTTTAGTTTTCATATGATCTTTCCAAGTTAATCTGCTTTCTATGGTGATCCCAAAGAATCTACAGTACAAAGAAGCGCCACGGTCATACAAACGAAATACCCACTTTATTTTACTGGTGGCTTTATAATAAATCCGCCCAACCTCATGCAACTATGTTTGATTAAGTCACAACTGGTATGATATTCGTTGCAACCCACAATTGATTTTATATGCATGTTTCTTTCACATTTTTTGTATTTATATGTTTATTTTATTAATATACAGTGGCTCTCAACTTATTTCATCCAATACCAATTTTAAAATTTTTTACGCTATTACTAAAAAACTATGTCATCGATTGGAAATATTTTAACGACATTTTTAAGGAAAATATTTATTATTTAATTTAGAAACTTCAAAAATACCGAAAATATTTAATAAATAATGAACATAAACTATAAAAATATTCATATTTTAATGCCTCAGCTTATTTCATCCAAAAAAAGAAATTTTATTTGATTCCAAAGTCAATACTTGGTATGACACCCTTTCGCTTTTATCACTTTGTCAACTTTCTTTGGTATTGAACCTACAAGTTTTTGGGTTATTTCTGGAGCAAATTGGGTTGTGGATGACACTTATAAAATAGCCTTTTTTAAGTCTTCTTTGTTGGAAATAGTATACTGCCGAATGTTTTATTCCAATATTGCCCATAAATTTTCAATGATATTCATATCTGGGCTCTGCGTCAACGATGTCATCAGATATGGGCAGTTCCAAATCAACTACTGGCCTTATGTTTTGGGTGGTTGCCTTAGTAGAAGCGAAATGTTTCAGGAATTCCAAGTTTCACGGCACTCTGGAGTAAACTTACTTTCAAAACGGTGAGGAATATTGTTTTGTCCATATTACCATCAATAAACTCTAGATTCTCAACTCCGGTGGTTGATATACAGGCGGATAGTTTCCGCACGGCACGTCTTGCCTAGTTCTATCCGTACATTCCTGACTATATTAGCAGTATTTAATTTTGGATTCCTCTTGCTTTTTCTAACAATATATCGCTCGTCAGCTGAGTTAAAAATTTTATTTGATACACTTCCGCCAATATTCTGAGTCCTATTCTCACGAACAAAGCGTTTAATGATGCCCTGCACAGTTGAGCGACTCAAATTAACGCAATTTTCCGCTGATGTTGATCGTCCTTAAAATGGGTTAGCACCATTTCTCTGTGCTCAATTGTAGAGCGTCTTCCCATTTTTAAAAAAAATTACTTATTTATCGTTGCACGACCAAAATCACACAAAAAATTTATTACATTTGGTTGGAAATACTTTAAAAATATTACGGGAAAAAGAACCTGTTGCACAGCTCGACATACTGGCGACTAAGTCCAAATGATAGTTTGGATGAATAAACTGTGAACTATAATTTTGTTACGCGATCGGGTTTTGCACCTTTGTACTTTGATTCATTTATTATATTCGATAAGCGTGACTTTCTTCACTTACATTATAAACTTAATTGTTTTCTAATTCATTTTCAAGATACAATGTTTTAAAAATTTAAAACAGTGTTGGATGAAATAAGCAGAAAGTCACTGTATGAATGTTTTTATTGTACATTTGTGCATATATTTTACCCAAAATGAAACCACTTTTTAATAATTTGAACTCTTAGAAACTTATTGTAATTATTATTTTGAATGGGACGTGTTTTGTGATGTATGTTATAATTTAAAAAAACCAAAGAAATATCGAAACTATACGAAAAATATATAGCTTCTTAGTATATATATTAGACAGTTAAAATGAGTTGATACTCAGTTTGATTTATTTAAAAAGTTTAAAGTCTCTGAAATAAATCGTATATTAATTGCGGATAATAAGTGTTGATTATCTCCGTGTAGGAAATCCAAAAGAAATTTTCTCGATTTAAAACTATTTCTCTGCCGAAGTTATTGGAAAAAAGAATCTTAAGCAAGAAACTGTTTCGCCGTTGTGTGTACCGAATTATGATAAAACCGATTAACAAAAAACTGAAGATGATATCGACATAATTTTAGTATCCCCAATTCGAAAACGAATGAGATCAGAATCACCACCCCTCTTGTGCGGCAGTTGTTTTCCAAATATTAAGAACGTTAAATTTTAACGAGAATCTTTTTTTGCGATAAAAACTAATTAAAAAATCTGAAGACTTTGAATAAGGATTTGAAAAATTTAATAATTAAGTTTAAAAGGCAATTAAAATCAAATTTGTCAGTAAATGAATTGATTGAAAAAACAGATATTCCTGGTAATGAAAAAGTGCTCTCTAAAATGCTGAATAAACCTTATCAAGAAGCTTATCGATTGCTCAAACATGTGATCAAAGTTCAAAAAATCGGAATTGCTATAAGTTATTGAATGCTTCAGTGGAAGGACCGTAGAATTGTTGAGTTGGAACAGAGAAATGTGACGAACATGACAAAATTGAAGGTAGCTCATATTTCACCTACTAATTTTGAAAAACTCCGAGTCAGGCTTACTACTCAAATTCTGCTTCAAACTGTTGCACCAGCAATTAAATTCGCAATTATAAACAATCAATTCTATAAGAATGATTCTTTAGTCGCAGTCAATACGTCGACATTTATTTACATCATTGATAATTGCTTTGACGCTCTAAACAGTGGAACATTTAGTGATCCGAAATCTTTGAAATGTGGATTAAGATTCAAACATTGTGTTTGGAAAGAGTTTTTGAAGCTTTGGAAAGAGCTTAAAAACCTTTAATATAAAGTTAATAAAATATTTTGTTTCAACGAAATTATTCACACGACAAATGGTATATTGTCTTTGGCAAACGACTTGTTTAAGGAAAATATAAACATTTCCGTAATTCTGACAAGCTGCTTCATCCATGATCCATTACAATAAAAATTTTCGTATACCATATATGTGCCAAAGATAGTCCTAATAAAAATCCGTCGGTGTACGAGTTTAATACAATTGTGGCAAAGGTACTGTCTATGAATTTCTATCAGTTCAACTGACAATCAAATTTCTTAAAAGATGAGAACGTTACACTGGAATTAGATTTCTTCTCAATGCTAGAAAATATTCGCAGTTTATAATAGAGAACACGTGGTATTAACTTCGGAGGACATTTGTGGAGATAATCAAACGTACTTCGATGAAGAAGCGGACTGGTAATTTCATTTACCAGTGGGCTGATACGTATAGTCATTTTTTATGTAAAAAAGCGAAATCGTTCAAATATGTGAGCAAATGAGAGCTAAATAATTTTCGTGCAAAATATTATTTGTAACAGAAAAGCGACAATTTTACAATTATGCTCTGAAGTCGATGCTGTTTATATTCCGCCTAACGTCGGCGAAGTTAGTGATGCCGTGCAAATTGACGATATCGTAGATGAACATCAGTCAGACAATGATATCGAATATGAAGAAATCGCAGAACTTCCTTCGAAGAAACATAAAAGCTTAAAAGAGTTTGGTGTTCCAAAGTGGTGTTAGGTGTGTATGTTTTTGTTTCATCAGCATTACATAGCATATCTGATCATTTATAAATATTTTATTTGCTTTTTGACGATCAAGTGCTTGAAATGTTGCTGCACCAAAACCAACTTTTATGCATTACACATTGTTTCTTATATTTTAGTGAATATCATAAAATTCCAGAATAGAAAAGATATCGGTCTAAGGCTTTTCCGTGGCATAGAGCTGAATTGATAAAAATGTTTCATTTGGCTGCCAATACTAAATTCGATTTAGAGAACAAATTTGCTAAAATACAGCCACTTGTTGATATGTGCAATCAACGTTCCATGCAGTTTGGCGTATTTGCATACAACTTATCAATCATGAAGAAATGATTTCTTACTTAACTGCATCAAATTTTAATTACATTAAAAATAATGTCCATTGATTCGTAAAAGTACAAGGCGGGCCTCGACGATGCGTTGTATGCCATACTCAAACGCCATTTAAATGAAGCAAATGTAAAATACGTCTGCAACAGAATTGTTTTGCATCATATTTAAAACATATCACTTAATAAAACTATATATTTTTCTTAAAATTATATTAAAATTGTTAATAAGAAACATATCGACAAATTAAAAATATCATTTGTTAATAATTTTGAATTAGATTTAATTGAATTTTAAAAATAAACCAATCTTTTACTTATTTGAACGAATATTTTTATTTTTACAAAAAATCACTATGCGTATTGGCCCATTGATAAGTAAACTTACCATCTCATATCTCAGGAACGGCTGGTTCCATTTTGATGAAATTTGAAATTTATCTTAATGTGTGCAAAAAACGACAATGTTTAATTTTTCATCAAAATTGATCCACGGCATCTGGTACCGGGTCGTAATGGGTTAAAAATCCACAAGCAAAATAAAGCGGGTATTTCCTTTATATGAGCATGGCGCTTCTTTGTACCATAACATACACACGTAGTTTGTCTACGTGTGTATGAAGACTTCGTCATTGTTTTAGGTCATATTTTTTATTCGTATAGATAATATAAATGTTTTATTTAATTTTTTTTAACTTTCCATTTCTGCAAGTTGTCTGAATTTGTTAAAAAGTTGCTACCAAACTTTGAGGATCAGAAGGTATCGGGATTTCAGACGTATATAGCAAGTTGAGTAGTGGACCTATTGCACTACTTTGGTGCATACTAGTCTTCATTTCTTTAGGTTTGGAGATTGAGTGTTTATACTTCACATAAAACTATTTATTTTGTAGATAGCTCTCTGACATGAGGTAAAAGTTTGTTGGAAGTAGCTGGAATAATTTGGTTAGTAGACCCCCATGCTAAACGCTACCGTAGGTCTTTGCAACGTCTAGATATACCACTTAGGAACATTGTTTTGGGTCAATATTGCTTGTAATTCTATCTACGCCTCTGTAAACTTGTTGTATGAATAGTCGATTATTTTTTTTTTAGAAAGTCGAATTGATGACCAGGAATAAGTTTTTCTTTGTGAATAATCGGTTCTAGTCTTGATAACAGTATTTTTTCAAACAATTTTGACATAACTGGTAATAAGATATTTGGTCTGTTATGTTTTTATTTCGTTTGGGTATAGATATTACATTTGATACTTTTCATACTTTTGGAAAATACTTAAGGTGAAGAGCGCAACTAAACACGTTTCTCAAGTATACAAGTGCTTGTTGAAGCAGCTGAGTCAAAGTCTGGTCAGCCAAATTTCAATAAATTTAAAAATAAATTTTTGTGTTTGTCCTTTATTTCTTTCTTTGTTATTCGAAAACCCTTCTAAAAATTTGCAATTTGTTAAAAATACTTTTAGCGTCAATATAATACACAGTTCGGTTGAATATTTTGAAAAAATGTGAAAATGTGATTTCTGAATATTCAATTAGTTTTGTCGGATCACCTTAGCAATTTCCTATTGAAGACATGCGGCAAAATGTCACTTCTAAACAAATGCCTTTAAGATTTAATACGCAAAATGGCACAGCGAATAGTTTGCTACCTCTTTTCATATTACAGATTTCTTGGGATGTTGGATTTTACTTTAATGTAAAATGTAATATTTTAATTATTTCATGTTCATATTTTAGACTAATCTTTTGTTTATTGTCATTGTGACAATATGAAAAAAGCAATAATAATACAACTAAAAAATTTTTTGCTATAAACTATTGTTACTGAAGATTTGTAGATTTACCCACAAACCAGGTGTTTGACTGAAAATCAGTATTTATTGTGAAACTACTGAAGGATTTTCGTTTTTTGTTTGTCCGAAATCTATAGAAACGTATAGATTAAATTCTTCACTGACTCTGGAGAATGCAAAATATAACTGTGCATGAGATAAATATTAATTTTTCAAGTTAAAGCTTCACACTTGTAGGTTGTACTTACTAGTGCTGTTCGTATTCGAATTTACGAAGAATTCGAAGTTTTCGAATTGGAAAAAACTTCGAAGTTTTTGTGAATTTTTGTTCTCGAAGTCTTCGAAGTTTAAGTGTAGTGAAAACTTCAGTCTGTTTATTTCATTAATACAAATATTTTTGAATTTCCACTCAACCAACGTTCACAAAAACATTTAAATAAAAATTGTACTTGTAAAAAAATTTATTTACTATATATTATTATATCAATGATCATCAAACTGTAGTTATAAAAAAATATTGCATCAATAATTGTGAAAGTTTTATACGAAGATATTCACTTACAAGTGAAAATGGCCTAAATGGCTATATACCGTAATGCAGAAGACATTAAAATAAAATATCAATCTACAAACAAATTTTTAAGAAAATCAAATTTAAATAACATATCCCGAACAATCAACAAGACATAATTCCAAACGAAACTAACATGATCATGAAACAGGTATCAAACAATATGCTTTCGGGTGTTCCAAACAAAGAACCATCTAAATCAGCAAACATCAAATTTTTAGAAGAACAAATCCAACAACTTCAACTGCAGCTACAACAATTGCACAAGAGATCAACTCAAACCATACCCAACAATAACCACCTCTGGTGACAAGGTATTGAGCCAGATCTCAACATAGGGGAAAGTCAATCAGTTTTAGAGGAAAAAAGAAGTAGAAATTCATCTGATATATTCTTTATAATATCTACTTCACAGGAAAATTAACGTTGAGCAGCCGCAGTACAATTCCTAAATTGTGACGAGTATGGTCACACTAAGACCTATTGCAAACTCAATAGTATATGTGTACTTGTTCAGAATTACATTTTACGGAAAGTTGTGCAAAAAGCAAACAAGATGCAGAAGCCAAGTTTTGTTTGAACTACAAAGGAAATCACACAGCTAACTATCGCGACTGTCCTGTCTTTCTTGCCGTAGAGCAAAGAATGGTTGTAGCCAAATAAAAGCAAAATCATATCCTTTATATAAATCTCTCACTTGAGCAATTCCCTAACTTAAACAATAATAACTAACTATATTCCCTGAGGGAATTTCTAGATCAGAGAAACAAAAACAATGACATACAATCAGATCCAATGCAGCCTGTGTTTTCTTCTTTTAAACAAGCGATGGATAAATTTATGGAAATGTATGCAAAGCATGGTGCAGTGTATGATGCAAAGTATGGTCCAGAATCAAGCGCATATTTCAAGACTGCTGCGAGCAGACAGAACGCATTTAAAATCCGCCATTGGAATGCTAACGGCTTAAGCTAGAATATTCTAAAAGTCAGTTGTCACTTAGCTTTAAACAATATCGATGTTATGTTTAATAGACACACTTAACGCGTAAAAACCGCACCCGTATACAAGGTTATTCTTTTTATGACACAAAACATCCCGATGGTAAGGCTTACGGTGGTACTAGTAATTTTTATCAGAAGTACAATGCGACATTATGAACTAAAGCAACTTTCTGAAAAACATATTCAAGCCACTGCAATCTGCAAAATACTTTGATTCCTTATGACCGAAATTCTTAGCAGCTGGAGATTTTAATGCGAAGCACACTTTCTGGGAATCCAGATTAATATCGCCATGAGGAAGACAACTCCATGCAGCTCTAAATAAGGGACTAAAAGTGATATCATCTGGAAATCCCACTTACTGGCAGACCGATACCAGTAAAACTCTTGATATGATCCATTTTGGTGTCATCAAGGGTTTAAATAAGGAATATATCTTTACTGATCCATCGTATGGTTTTAGAACATTATCCGGGGATTTTAACACTGACAAATATTTTCGGAGGTGAAATCTGTCAATTTTATAATATTAAAAGATTTACAAATTTTAAAGGACGGAAATTTTGTGCAAATTTTCAACTTAAATACCATCACTTATTGACGAATTACCTGAAAGAAATGAATTACATTAAAATTTACATCGAAATAGATATAAATACTTTACATGGAATCTTCCCCCGGCGCTCTTCTAAAGCATATTTTAATATTTCGATTTTCCTATAAATATGATTAAAATTATTGAATACAATTATCATTTAGTAAAATTGAAAACAAAAAAATAAATACCTTAGCACTACCACTTCACGCGTATCACTTGGAATTACTTAAACAAAAAGTAAATTTCGTTTATTTAAATAATTTTATTGAATTGTTATTAAAACTTTAATTCCTTCAACAAATTTTATATATCTAAATAAACTTGTAAAATTAAAAAAAACGCGCACATGTAAAAATGTGAATGTAAACAAACATTTATAAACGTCAAGAGAATTCGCCGCAAAGAGATCACAAAATTTGCGAAGCACACAACTTGAACAACTGTACGAAAGCAAGAAACGTAACAAACGGAATAGCAAACAAAACATCACCGAACATCAAGAAAACGTTTGTATGTGCGCTACGCAAAATGCTCGTCTGATCACTATAAAAGACGGCGCATTCTTGTAGGAAACCAGTGGGTCTTGTGTGATCACTCGGTGGCATTGTATATAAAACATAAAATAGTAATATTAATTATTATCTTAATTATAACAAAATATATATAAATAATTTTTTTACTAGCGTAACGGCACTTGGACACTATAATATATATATTCAATAAACAAAATATATATTTATATAAAAAATATATATATCTATCTATCTATCTATCTATATATATATAAAATCGTTTGTTCGTCTGTTTGTTACTCAATAACTTTTTAATGACTGAACTCATCTCCTTGATACTTTCAGATCATATTTATATAGTTTTTAGGCGTAACATAAACTATTAAAACATTCGATATTAGATATAATTTTAACTTAAATAATAAATTTAATAATTTCTGTTTCAAACTGTGCGACAGTTTGAATGATACTGATTTCTAGTTTGTTTATTTTTGTGTATTTTTGGGTATATTGTTCGAACTTTTACGAAGTAGCAGAAATGACAGATATAATAGATATTCTATATGTTAATTGAAATAAATTGAAAATTGGTCAAATTATTATTTTTTAATAAATACATTTATGTTAATAATGTTAACCTTAAACGAAATTATTGTTTTCATTATGTATTTGAAAGAAATAGTAATTTCATATGATATTTAATTTCACAAATTTTTTATTATATATTTATGTGAATAAGTTGTAATTTAACGTCAAATTTTCCAGACGAAAGTGACTTTTATAGTTTTAATAGAAACTTGTTATATTTACATAAAGAGGTTTTCGAACAGAAGTGAAACAACAACAAAAATTTATTTTTTTTAAATTATTTTAATTAATTGAATTTTTGGCTGACCATACAGCTGTTTCGAGTATTGCCAAATACCCTTCATCAGTGGTCTTGGAAATAATTCTTATATTTAATTATTCGTAAATAATTATTTTTGAGACTGCAAGTACCAGGAATCGAACTCGGGTCTTTCCAAATATGAAGCTCAGAATCAGCGCACCTTAACCAACTGATCCAAAGCCGTACTTGACTTTTTATGTTCGCATATTTTTGCTGGAGTTTTGTTACTTCTTGCTATGAAAGTTTTTATTAACAATTTTACTTGCTGTATTTATATATTAGAACGAAATCATAAACCAGCTGTAGAATAATTGAATTAATTAATTAATTATATTTTTTTTATTTTTAATTGTTAAATTTCAAAACTATTCTATTCGTAGAGGCATTATTTATTGCATGATTTGTTCTTTCTTATGTATAGAACCTAATCTAGGAACGTAATGCTGAGAAAGTCATGCTAATGTTACTCCACTAGTCGCACGGGCGAGAACCAATATTTATTGGCGAGAACCACGTTAAATTGACGTTAAATTACAACTTATTCACAAAAATATGGTTCTCGCCAATAAATATTGGTTCTCGCCCGTGCGACTAGTGGAGTAACATTAGCATGACTTTCTCAGCATTACGTTCCTAGATTAGGTTCTATACATAAGAAAGAACAAATCATGCAACAAATAATGCCTCTACGAATAGAATAGTTTTGAAATTTAACAATTAAAAATAAAAAAAATATAATTAATTAATTAATTCAATTATTCTACAGCTGGTTTATGATTTCGTTCTAATATATAAATACAGCAAGTAAAATTGTTAATAAAAACTTTCATAGAAAGTAACAAAACTCCAGCAAAAATATGCGAACAAAAAAGTCAAGTACGGCTTTGGATCAGTTGGTTAAGGTGCGCTGATTCTGAGCTTCACATTTGGCAGGACCCGAGTTCGATTCCTGGTACTTGCAGTCTCAAAAATAATTATTTACGAATAATTAAATACAAGAATTATTTCCAAGACCACTGATGAAGGGTATTTGGCAATACTCGAAACAGCTGTATGGTCAGCCAAAAATTCAATTAATTAAAACAATTTATAAAAAAAATAAATTTTTGTTGTTGTTTCACTTCTGTTCGAAAACCTCTTTATTATATATTTATTTAAAATGAAGCAATTATTTATTGCATTTCTGCAATTTAAAAAAAACATTCAAATATGGCTAAAGTACTTCAAAAACGTCACATCATTGTTTGGGATGAATGCACAATGTCATATAAATATTCATTGGAAGCATTAAATCGAACACTTAAAGATTTAAA
Organism: Teleopsis dalmanni; assembly: GCF_002237135.1. Classification (NCBI taxonomy): domain Eukaryota; kingdom Metazoa; phylum Arthropoda; class Insecta; order Diptera; family Diopsidae; genus Teleopsis; species Teleopsis dalmanni. The sequence continues at coordinate 110,417,142 of NC_051847.1, read as the reverse complement.
TGCCTCCGATAGACTTTTTAGAGGGGCTTTAATTTTATTGGCAGGTGATTTTAGACAAACATTGCCAGTTATTCCACGTTCAACCTATGCTGATAAAATCAATGTTTGCCTAAAATCATATTTTTTGTGGCGAAGTGTCCATATACTTTATTAAATTAAAAAAAATTTTTTTTAAATTATTAATTCGAAAGAGGAATTAATAAAAAGCGTATTTCCTAATATGTATCAAAATGATCAGAATCATCAATGGCTTCAAAGTAGAGCGATTCTGGCTGCCAAGAACTTAAATGGCGATGAAATCAATTTCAAAACTCAAGCTATACTGCCTGGTAATTTAATTTCGTTTAAGTCCATCGACAAAGTGGTAGATGAAAACGAGATTGTGAATTATCCCACTGAGTTCTTAAATTCGATTGATTTGCCAGGACTACCACCATACAAATTACTACCACCTCACAATTTACTTTTAAAAATTGGTTCACCAATCATTTTGATACGCAATCTAAACCCACTAAAATTATGTAATGGAACAAGATAAGTTATAAAAAGAATTATGATGAACTTAATTGAATCAATAATATTAAATGGAAAATTCAGAGAGATAATATATTGCTTCCACGCATACCAATTATACCAACCGATGTTCCAATTCAATTCAAACGATTGCAATTTCCAATTCGTTTAGCATTTGCGATGACAATTAATAAATCTCAAGGTCAAACACTAAAAGTAAGTAGACTGAATTTTGAAAATCCATGTTTTTCGCATGGGCAACTATATGTTGCATGTTACCGTGTTGAAGAACCTTCTGATCTATATGTATACACTTAAAATGGCCTAACAAAAAATATTGCTCATGATTTAGCTTTAAGGTAACATTATAGTAGCCCATAATGAAACTGTTAATATAATATTAAAAAATCCTTTTCATTTGAAATATAAATGTAACATAAGTAATGCATGTGGGCTTTTTGCAGTTTCAAAAAAAAATTCAAAATAATTTTTGCATTAAAATGCTAAAAGTTAAGTTGACATATACTGACACTACTAACATTGCTCAGGTTTTATCCTTAAAATTTTGCGGTTTAATTCTAGACACGGATTGCTTTTTACACGGTTAAACCCGATAATCTCTTTATCTACACAGATATTGCAATAACAACAAATATTACAACTCTGCTGAGGAAGGAAAATTAATTGCAAGGAGAGACAACGTTCGCCGGGTCAGCTAGTATATACACATAACCCAATTTTACCCAAACAAGTACTCATTGAGCAAGTTAATCACCGTAATCATACAGAGGTCCAAACTACTAACCCAGATTGGAAATAACCGTGAACTGCAAAGGAACCACCTCCAGTGACAGCGTGTCACCAGGACATAATCTCGAGTTTATATCTAATTACGTTTAATTAATTTCTTTAGTTTTCAAAATACCATATCTCAAGTTTAGATCTAATTATGTTTAACTTATTTCTTTTGTTTAAATATTATTTAAATGAAATAATAATACATTAAATAAATCTTTCTTTTCATGTCTAATCAATTCTACTTCTAAATAAGGAAGCATTTTTTTTATTTAACAATATATCTTTATTGAATCGCTTTAAATTAAAGCCTAACAATAAGTTCTAAATCTTAACGACTAATAACATCACATTACAAATTAATTTATATAAGCATACTATAATGAAATATATAATGATTTAAGTAGCCAATATTTAGCCAATGCTTATTTATCAGATATCACGGCGTACAAGTTGAATTAATCGGGATGATTTTTAGGAAAGCAAGATGATGGGTCTATCACTCCGTTTTAGTTTCGAAAAACTTATCATATTATCAAGAGGTCTAGTCAAAGGATTCGTATGGTTTTCAAGATTTGAAATATGTTTCTGCCTTATTCCTTCGAACTTGACTTTAACCATTGGAACTCCCAAATCGAAATGTATATTTTCATTTTTGATATACCAGTCTAATTTCTGCACCAGTTATCATTCTTAGCATCTTTGCTTCAGCCCTATGCAGGATTTCTATGTTTGACTAACAGGCATTGCCATATAGCTGTAAGCCATACATCCAGATTGTACTTGGTTGTATAACAAGACTTTGTACTTTAAAAATAAGGAAGAGTGATACTCAATTAGCCAGCAAAGGCTTATACTCTTGAGCTTTATTTGAGTCCTTTTTGTTTCAGTATGCTTTCGCCAAATTAAACGTTTGTCAAAGTGAATACCAAGGTATGTCACTGTCGTCACAAAATAGCTGTATCATCTGCAAATATTAATGTTACTAAATTGGTATTTGTGGGTATATCTGAAGTAAAGATGAGATACTAGAATGGACCAAGAACGCTGCCTTGTGGAACACCTGCATTTATTGGAAAGTCTTTAGTTGTGTGCGAGTAGTACTTCACATGTAAAGATCTGTCTATCAAGTATTATTGAAGTACTGCGTGTGAGTTTTTCATATTTTATTCAACACTTGTGTAACATCTTAAAAAACACCAGCGCTTCTTATTGCGTTACTTATTTTGTTAACTTGTTCGATAGAACCATGCTTTTGACGAAATCCAAATTGATAGCTTGGGAGCAGATCTCGTTCTTGGAGAAAAGGCATAAGTTTTGCTAGGAACACTTTCTCAAACAATTTTGACAGGCAAGGCAGCAAGCTTATAGGTCTATATGTTGCGGCTAGTGTTGTATCCTTTCCAGGCTTTTGAATCATTATTATAATAGTTTTTTCCATTTTTATTATGGCGTTAAAAAGTCTTTATAATGAATGAAATTGCTAAGAGTGGCAGCTTTTTTAACATAATTGGAGTTAAAGAATCGTCTCCAGGCGCTTTTTTGCAGACAAGTTTTTCTTTGATGGTGACCTAAATATCGCTTACGGAGATTTATGGCGTTAAAAATCTTTATAAAGAATGAAATTGCTAAGAGTGGCAGCTTTTTTAACATAATTGGAGTTAAAGAATCGTGTCCAGACGCTTTTTGCAGACAAGTTTTTCTTTGATGGTGACCTCAATATCGCTTGCGGAGATTTATAAGTTGATATCATTGTTGACATGTTGAGCTGGTTAATCCAAATTATTAAAGGGATTTCGTTCGAGAATTTGGTCCAGATGAATAGCAAATATATTAACGGAAGTACTGCTTTAACTGGTGTTTTTATAGCTTGATTAGCCTTCCAGTGCGATCCTTTGTTAGACGTGTTTAGGGACAACATTTTAATATATTCGTATTGCTTGTTATCTTTATGTCTTACTAGAGCGCTCTTTAGTCGATTTACTGCCTCTTTTAATAATTTAGATTTGGCTGATGGGGATCTATAAACTTTGTTGTCCAGCATAAAGGAGTTATTTTCTACTACTATTTATGGTAGACAGTAACTACTTTTTTATATTTCTTAATATTACCTTAATGCTTTTTTTATTTTTTTGTTATTGTGTGTATAAAATTTCGTGTTATTCCTTTTAAACAATTTTGCCGTACGTTTTCGATGTGACAGGTTGTATTTTAACATGAATAAAAGAAATTACTATTATTTCTTAATTACTAGTGTAATTTCATAAAGCAAATTTAAAATAGGGTGGACGTTCCCAACCTTATCTGTGAAAATAGGTGGAGATTTGGAACGTTTTTCCTTCTGATGTGATATTTGGGCTTCTTATTTTGTTAATTAAGAGTCCATGAAATCTGTTTGCAATACTAAGCCAAATTTTAGTTGTTGCAGCCTTTTAATGTTTTCAGAACTGATCCTGTGCCTTTTTTAGGTCATTGATCCCGGCTCTATCAGTATTTTTGAGAAAGATAAAAATATTTGAACTGCCGGTTTTGACTTCGTATTTAATTTCTTTATTCATGTTAAAATTTATTTTATTGGTTGATATCGTTCCTTCTCCAAAACTGTGGTTTGTTTCCTTATGTGAAAAAATATTTTTTTATAGTTTCATTATAGAAATCGCTTAAGAATCGGTATTTACAGACTATCCGAATATTTTTTTCTTTCTGTGCTATAAAATCGAAAGGTTTCGCTATTAATGAAGTTGTTTTTTAACTGAAAAACCAAGGACTTCTGGCAGGATCGCCATATTATAATTCTATTATATATACTTATGGCATGTTATATTTAATTACATTATTTACATAATGGTTCACATTTGATTGTGATTGATGTATAGAAATTTTCGTGGGCAATTTTCATTGTCAGGTAAGGTGTGATATTTCTGCACAATAAAGATAGACTAGAAATTTTGTGAACAGTATCAGTTAGCAAGTTAATATTGGAAACGTATAATAACACAAATGTTATTAATAAATATGCACATATCTAAATAAATTCTGTTTAAAGTTGTCTACTTTCAAATTACTAGCAATTAATTCTAGTGTAATTCTTTATTTCCATTTCTTCTCCAATTTAAACAAAGAAAACCATTAAAAAAGTAAACATTTTTCTTTCTTTATGCAGCACAGAATATAATCCTCAAATGCGATGAAAAACAATTTCAGTGTGACAATGGCGATTGTATACCAATACGATTTGTTTGCGATGGTGAAGTTGATTGTGCTGATCATACCGATGAAATGATACCACAATGCAGATTTCCAGGTAAGTAGTTATAAAACGTTTATATTTAAAATAAGAGATATTTCGCATTACAGTGAATTATAATTTACATACCTACAAGTTAAAGTTAATACCTACAAGTCTATAAGTCAAAATTAATTACTTGGAAACTGCTTATCATCACTTAACGTATTTTTAAACAATTTTCTTGGTGGTGTCGAAACATATTTGTTTTATATTTTAATTGCTTTTGCCACATTCATGTCTTTTATTCTACAAATAAGTAGAACTAAAATTAATGTTTTAGCTACCGTCCTATGGTAGATGTACTCATCACAGCATTTAAACATATACAATCAGAACTCTCACCGTAGCACTTCAGGCACTACGTGCACATCCCAACTTGCACATCCCAACTTGCACGTTCCTTAGCGGATAATTGCGATTGCAGCGTGTAATATTACGTTTTTCGGTTTTTTGTGCAAAATCTTTTGTTTGCAACTGTTGTAACATGTATTCAAATAGGAGTTTCGACCGTAGACAGTACGGAAGTAGTGCCAGCATCAGCTGCTGCGGGTACAGTGTGTTACTGACATTTTGTCATAGCCCAACAGGAAATATATGCAGTTTGTGTATTCTGCTTTTTAAAGGCACTGAAATTAAATTTAATACGTAAAATTTTTACGTCACTGAAATTTTGTTTAAAGGAATTAAAGTTGAATTTATGAATCCATACACGAAGGCATAGGCATACCCAGGGCCGAAATTAGGGAGGGTCCTGATATACTGATATTTTTTCTTATACATTCATTTACTGCATTTTCTCTTACAATGAGACTAACAATACGTCTTAAAATCTTATCACTAATTACATAATATAACAAAATTTTATTTTAACTATAAATTGTATAAAATAAAATGAAATAAAATAAAATAAAATAAGTAAATCTTATATCACGAACCTCACTTAGAACAATGGGTTAAATTTCATTGGAGTGAAGAAAACAGTTCAACTTTATCAGATTACTTAAAATCAAGCTGCGGTTTTTACTTCAAGCTATTGAATATTAATTAATGGCTGGACGGTCAGCTCTTTTTTGGCGGCAAGTAGTGGATAGATTTGCGAGATTTCATGCTAAAGGATTAACATGCTCTGTCAGCCTTTTATTGTATTTTTTTCTTATATAGTCAAATTCATCTTTAACTAGGAGAATTTGCATACTTTCATTCGGTGAATACTTTCATTCCTAATATACCATGGGGCACCAGTGATTGTTCTCAGTATTTTTGACTTAGCTCTTTGTATAATTTCAATACTTGAAGTACTAGGATTGCCAAATAGCTGAATACCATAAGTCCATATTGGTTTTATATTGTTGTTATACAAGAGTAATTTATACTCTAGGCATAGGGAATATCTGCTATTAATGAGCCAATGGAACTTAAAGGCTTGGAGCTTTATCTTAATTTTTGGCTTCAATATGTTTTCGCCAAGTTAGTCATTTGTCTAGGTGAATACCTAAGTACGTTATATTATCTGCTTGTGGTATGGGAATGTTATTTAATAAAATTGTTGGAGATGTACTCCGATTTAAGGTGAAAGTGACGTGTCTACATTTTAGTTCATTAATTTTAATTCGCAATTTTGACAACCATTTCTTCACCCGAAATAAGTGAGATTGAAGTTGGTTTGAAGCTAACACAGCGTTTTTGTTTCGGCATAAAATTGTCGTATCATTAGCAAACGTTGTGGTGCCAACTGAACTACTTATTGGGATATCAGATGAGTAAAGTACATAGGGCCACGAACACTTCTTTGTGGAACGCCAGCTTCTCTTGGGAAATTATTAGAATTATATGATTTACATTTCACTTTAAACCTTCTATTATGTAGATACGATTCTAAAACTGAGTGGACATTTGCAGGTAATGAACAGCGTATCTTATATAGGAGCCCATTTTGCCATACTTTATTAAATGCTTGTTTAACATCGAGAAATACCACGGAACAATATTCTCTGAGCTCAAATGCGTGTCTTATTTCATTCGTTATACGATTCACTTGCTCAATAGTTCCTTGTTTTTCCCTAAAACCAAACTGGTGGGACGGTATTAAGTTTTGAACGTCAAGGAACGGTTTTAGCTCTAAAAGCAGTGCTCTTTCAAAGAATTTACAAATAACAGTAAGCTTACGCTTGTCTCCTTATACAGAGGAGGAGGTGTGACCTTTACCTGATTTATGAAGCATAATAATCATGGATGTTTTCCACCCTGTTGGGTAAAAGCCTAAAAGTCTTAAAAGTCTTGTAATAAAATTTATGGTCGTTTTTTATGGTAAATTTTTTTATCATGATGGGTGAGATATTATCATATCCCGGTGCCTTTTTGCTATCCAACTTGTTTGAAATTATTTGAGCAAGATCATTGGCCGTAATATTCATATCAATAGTTGGTGTATGTAGATGCTGAGTGGGAAAGTCCTGTTGCTGGGTTTGGTTCAAACACCTTTTTTAGATAATCAGCAAAAACGTTAGATTTTTCCCAGTTTTCGAGAGAGTTTCTTATTGGAGAATTGGAATTGGGAATTTATACCTTTGCTAGCATTCCACAAGAATAAATGATTTTGGCCATTTGGACATATGTTTTAAATATAATTATATTGCCTGACTTTGGTTTAGAAAATGATTTTTAGACGCCTTTGTATCAAAATACCTGTACCATCATGTGCTTTGCCATCTGGGTGATTGGTGTAACAGAATAAATAAGCAGGAACAGAAAAGAAATTTTTGTTTGTAAGATATGTTTCTGAGCAAAGCATTACATCCACACTGTCTCGGGTCATGAAGTTTGTGAGTTGAAGTTTATGTTGGCTTTGCCTTAAGCATTCCATGTACAAATATATAAAGTACTCATTATTTAGCCAAAAACATTTGCATTAATTGGCTTTGCATTTTAACTATTTCGTTAAGAGTAGTTTGCATGATTGACATAAACTGAGTTTAACTCTGGCTGAGAGTGGAGATCATCATTTCCTAACTATTACTTTGAACTGGAGGGGCTTGTTGCTTGTCAGATTTAACGACATTAGCATATGAAATATCTGGTGTAACAGGCTTAGAAGTTAAAGGTTGAGGTACTTCAACTAATTTGATTGGGTTGCTTCTTGTAGGATTACGCAACGCTTCTTTCTGCAAAGCTAACCTGTGCTTCAGTTCTTTATAAATAGTACAGCCTCTGTAGTTTGCGGTGTGATTTCCACTGCAGTTGCTACATTTTTTGGAGTTGGAATCCTTTAATGCCTTTTTATCGCATTCGGAACTACGGTGAAGCTCGTCACATGCTACGCACATAGTGCAAAGAGTACAATATGACTTAGTATGGCCATACTCTTGACAGTTTGTGCATTGCACTGGACCATTTCTTTTGTGGGGCTCCTCAACGTTAATTCTGTGGTGAAGTAAGTATTACAGGTTGTAGATGGGATGGCTTTCATGTTTTTTGAGCTTAGAAGCTTTCGAGTAAAGTTCAACTTTAAACATGGGTTGTGGAGCGTTATTTGTATTAACTATACAAGGTGAGATGAAAAAACTGCAACAAAGTAAAACGCCATAATTTTTTCATTTTTTTTAAATTTTATTGAATGAAAGCAAAAAATGTCGGAAATAACATCAAAATTGAGAATCGGTTTAGATTTGTTCGAATTGGCCACCTTGGCACGAACTATGGCCTTCAAACGGCCAATGAAACCATCACACGCTGCCCGAAAGTGGCTCTGCGGTATTTTGTCCCATTCTCGGCGAAGCGCTTGCTTGAGATGATCGACACTTTGGTATTTTTTAGTTCCAACCTTGCTTTCCAAAATACCCCAGGCACAATAGTCCAACGGATTGGCATCCGGAGATTTTGGTGGCCATTGTGCGGTGGAAATGAAGCGAGGAACCTCATTTCTTAACCATTCTTGGATGGCGCGTGCTGAGTGCGATGGTGCTGAGTCCTGTTGGAATGTCCAAGGTCTGCGGCCGAAATGTTTGCGTGCCCAGGGCTTCAGAACTCCCTCCAAAATATTTTCGCGATAGATTTGCGCATTTAATTTGACACCACGGTCGATGAATACGAGCGGCGAGCGACCATCGGCTGTTATGGCGGCCCACACCATCACCATGGCCGGCTTTTGAGTTGTGATGGCCAACCGAAGTTGCAAATTTTCAGCTGACCTCTCTGGCAAGTAAACACGATCATTTTGTTTGTTTACAAACTGCTGGATAACGAATGGTTTCTCATCGGAGAAAACCAAATTCGGCAGTTCACCACTTTCGGCCAAGCGAAACAACTCTTTAGCTTTTTCGAGTCTAACTTTTTTTTGCGCATCAGTAAGATCTTGCACTTTTTGGAACTTGAATGGCTTTAGTCCAAGCTCATTTTTCAATATTTGCCGAATGGCATATTGCGATATGTTCAGCTCACGAGCCATTTTTCGTCCACTGCGACGCGGATTTCGTTCAATTCGCTTTTTCACTTTTCGAACCATTTCTGCCGATGTTGCTGTTTTTTTTCGTCCACTTCCTTGACGTCGGGCTACGCTACCAGTATCATGGTAACGAGCGATGGTACGAGACACAAAACATTTATTCACTTCTAAATGCTGGAGGGCTCTAACGATAGCCACTTGTGGTTTTCCAGCCAAATGCAAAGCAATCACACTATCACGCTTGAATTCCATCACAAATAACTTTTTTTTTGAAAAATTCCCACCAAAATGCTTTTGTGCGCTTGTAAACAATATAATGAGCTGTCACTAGAATAAATCTGACAGCTGTGGGACGAGCGGTTTAGAAATGACAGCAGTCTGAAGTTGGTTGCAGTTTTTTCATCTCACCTTGTATTTATAACTGCCTCGCTTAGAGCATTTGTGATTTTAAGGGGTTCTACATTGGACTCATTACCTTTGATAATGACAACAAGTTTTTTGCTACTCTTCAGTTGGTATGTATACTAATTTTTCTTACTGTCGTCAAAATGTTTCGTAATTACCCTGAATTTATTTTCGGTGTCAATTTGTATCTCAGTTTCGTGTATATTGCCCCTGGTTAAAGGAACAATATGAAAAGTATTGCTATCAATCAGAGTTGCTAGGAGTGTGAACTGCATTCACGCAGGCAAATTGGAGGGGGCTTAAACTTTTTGGTAGTAGGCTGATCAGCTTCCTCTATAGATTCTGTTAGTTCAGCAAATCTATTACCAGAACGTACTTTTTTGGGTGCACGGTCTATGTTAGTTTTATTCATTTTGGCGGCTCTTAAGTTGCGTTTTCGGAAACTAAGTTTTCGTTTAATATTACCATAGCGTTCCATGTTGTTTGGATTTTAATTTTATGTTTTGGACTAGCTTTTATCAATTTGTGTAGTTTTCTTATATATTGTTAAAAATAAATAAATAAATAAATAAATAAATAAATAAATAAATAAATAAATAAATAAATAAATAAATAAATAAATAAATAAGACAAATAATATAAATAAATAAATAAAAAAATAGATAAGTTAAATAAATAAACAAATAAAACAAATAAATAAATAAAACAAATAAATAAAATAAAAAAATAAAATAAATAAATTAAATAAATGAATAAGATAAATAATATAAATAAATAAATAAATAAAAAAATAAAATAAATAAATAAAACAAATAAATAAATAAAACAAATAAATAAACACAACAAATAAATAAATAAGACAAATAATTAAATACATAACAAAAATAACTAAATAAAACAAATAAATAAAATAAAAAATAAAATAAATAAAATTAATATAATAAAT
>NC_051847.1:110278398-110406653 GCF_002237135.1 Teleopsis dalmanni | reverse complement strand
AATAAATATAGGAAATGATAAAACGTTGTATAGATTTTCGAAGGAAAACCTTCAATGGTTAGTGGATTATTTTTTGCTTTCAACTAGTGAAACACGTGGTGGAGAATGATTCTCGAATTTTTAAAAATAGTTCGGTGTGCAATGTAATTAAAAGCAATGATGTAGAAGCATATTTACTTGGCGATGAAGGATAAGGTATTGCGCCATGGTTAATGACACCCTTTAAAAATCCATCAAATCCCATTGAAGCCTTATATAATTCCACAATAACAAAGGAAAGAATTATCATTGAACGTTGCTTTGGTCAATTAAAGCAGAGGTTTGCATCATTTCAATATAAAATTCTTGTTGATATAGAAATTGTACCACAAATAATTATAAGTGGTTTTGTTCTGCATAATAAACTAAAACAACAATTCAACAGATTTAGAAAGTAACACCGAAAATGTAGTGTTTTCTTCAAACGACACCTTTATTATAGATATAAAGATACAAATAAAAATAAATAAATAAAATTCATAAGTATTCAAAATCAAATTACAGTGAAATTCCTCATAACCGGACACTCACCGTCGCAGTGTTTTTGTCCGGTTATGGGAGATGTCCACTTATGGGAAAGACTACAAAAACTTATCATTAAATTGTCGTTTATTTAATATATTGTGCAAATTCGTTATTATTTTATAATAAATATTATATATACAAATATACATATTGTTACATGTGTCAATAAAATATGTTAGTTTTTGCATATCAATACTATTTTGGTTGGAAAAATTCTGTAATGATTGATTGCTTAAGCATTGATTGTTTTAATTTAAAATGCTCATTTTCAAAATGACTCTCGATATTTTTGATGTGTTGAAAAGCTAAGAAGTCATTTTTGGCAAATTGTTTCAAACGTGCAACAAGTGTTAACGCCTCATCGCACGATGTTATGGGCTCACTTATTTCTTCATTAGGTTCTTCTTCTGAATCACTTATGTCCATTTTATCGTTATGCTCTTCAAATTCAATTTCGATTTTGTCTTCAGTGCAAACATTTCTGTCTATTTTGAGAAAATCGTCAAAATCATTCGCCAAGTCAGGTCCTTCCTGAAATTTAGCATAGAGTGCCAGTGGAATGTCATCTTCGGGATCAAAATCGGAAAAACTTTCATCACGTTTTGAAAATCCTGCTTTACAGAACCCATTTTGGATTGTTGTTGCTTTTACTTTATCCCAAGATGTTTTAAGGAAATAAACAGCTTCAAGTACATTAATAGATTTCGCCAGTTCTAAAGCTGACCTTGTAGTGTCGATTTTACGTAGCAAGTGTTTTAAAAGTAAGGTCCTACAGAAAATTTTAAAATTTTGGATTACTTCTTGATCAAGAGGTTGGATTGCTGTCGTTGTGTTTGGAGGCAAAAAAACAATATTTATGTTAGTTAAATTTAATTCCCTTGGATGAGATGTTGCATTATCCAAAAACAAAACAATTTTTCTATTCTGAACTCTCATTTTTTTATTAAACTGTTGCAGCCATTCATTCATTACTTCTCGAGTCATCCATGCTTTTCTATTTGATTTCCAAATCACTGGCAGATCCATGATAGAAACATGTTTAAATGATCGAGTGCGAGCTGCTTTACCTATAACCAAAAGGAGATCTTTTGCTCCCACCATATTTGCGCAAAACAAAATTGTGAGTCTTTCCTTCGAAAATTTACCGCCAATGCATTTTTCAGATTTAAGAGCGAGAGTTTTGTTAGGCAATGCGCGAAAGAAAAGCCCGCTTTCATCTGCATTGTAAATGTCCTGGGGCTTGTATTTGGTCAACAAAGCTGGCAACTTTCCCCTGAACTGATCTACATCCTCCTGGTTTACATCTGCAGATTCACCAGATATGCACTTGAAAGGTACATTACGGATAGTACCTTTTTTTTGGTGCCATGTTATCACTTGCAACTTAAAAATACACACAACCTAAATGCAATATATTTAACAAACTAAATGAAGAAATTGCCCTCTATTTGACAGCTGATTATCTGTTTTTTGATGTTGACATGTGTGGGCAGAGATGTTATATGGCCGCCACATAATTCTTGATAAAAATAAGTTCTTCATACTGTTTTTTTAAATTATTAATAGCTTCAATTTTTTTAATTTTAACTACTGGCAGTTGCGATTTTTGAAATAAAACCGAATAATTATGAATTTCAAAAAAGCATCACTTTTTATTTCACACATTTTAATGAACGCACTTGCAATAACAAGAAGAAACTTCTTACCATGAAATTACAATAACACATGCATATGAAAGCTGAAGTAAATATGACCGACACGATTGACAGTTTATATTTAACTAAATTTTGTTTACATTTCATTATTTAAGATTGCTTAAACTAATGCAAAACATACTAGATTATAACACTTTCTCCGCCCTTAATTTTTGACAAGGTTTAAGTTTTCCTGAAATCGTCGGATTCAAATCGATTTACATCCTTCCGAATACGACCACTTTTTCGAAGTTGAACTACTTCGGTAGAACGTTCTTCACTAGGCATTAATGTTGATTGGCTAGATGAAGGCGGTGTGGCATTGATGAAATTTGGAGTGAATTCAAAAATTGGTTGTGAAGAGAGGTCAGAGCTACTTCTAGTTTTAAGCTGATTAACGTGACGTTTGATGTAACCAAAAGATGTGTTCACTCTGTAAACCATTTTACCAAGTTGTTTTACAATAACTCCTTTTATCCATTTTTCCCCTCTTGCGTAGTTTCGAGCGAAGACGGGTTGCTTTAGACTGAATTTCATTTTCCGTTTCGAAGCTTCAAGGTGCTTCCTAGGCGATTCAAACAGTTGACTCAACAAGGTACGAACAGGCCTTCCATGTAAAAGTTCCGCAGGTGATTTACCTTCAGCATTCGGCATTGCACGATATGTTGCAAGGTATTTTGATACAGCGAATTTGAGAGACAATCCATCGTCAATGTTTTTCTGAACAGCAGTTTTAAAAGATCTGACGAATCGTTCGGCTAACCCGTTTGAGGCTGGATGAAACGGCGCTGTTGTTATATGTTTGATGCCAAGTTTTGAGCAAAAATGTTTGAATGCTTCAGCTGTAAATTGCGGACCATTGTCACTTACGATGGTTTCTGGTATACCTTCCAGAGAAAATATAGAAGACAATGCTGATACGGTGTCAACCGTTGTTGTTGTAGATAGTTGTACAACGAACGGAAATTGCGAGAAAGCGTCGACACAAATTAGCCACATTGAATTACAAAATGGACCAGCAAAGTCGATATGTACTCTCTCCCAAGGTCGATCAGCTTCAGGCCAGCTTACGTATTCACGTGCGTGAACAGGATTTGCAATTTTGCACACATCACAATTTTCAGTTAATTGTGCGATGTCTTTGTCAATATTAGTCCACCAGACATGTTGTCGAGCTAGCTGTTTCATTCTCGATACTCCCCAATGACCATCATGAAGAAGTTTAAGAACTTTCTGCTTAAGGGAGGCTGGAATGACAACCCGGTTGTACTCCGTCTGGAGGCAAAGCAAATTGTTGTTTAGTATTAAAGCAAAGCGATGATTGAAAAATGATCGAAGATCAGCATCTTGAGGCATTAGCTTTTCAGGCCAACCGTTTGTAACGAGAAAATAAACTCGGCGAAGAATTGGGTCATTTTTGGCATGCTGACGAATTATTTCAGCGTCGATAGGTGTGTTAAGTTCATTGATGTTGAAACAGGATTCTTCATGATCAAAAGTTTTATCTTCACCAACAGGTAAACGAGATAAAGCATCAGCATTTCCATGCTCAGTAGTTTTACGATACCGAACATCATACTGATAAGCCATTAGTATAATAGCCCATCGCTGTAAACGATGTGACGTCATCGACGGCAACTGATGAATTGGATTAAAAATGCTAACAAGAGGTTTGTGGTCAGTAACCAAGGTGAATCTTCTTCCGTATAAATATTGATGGAAACGCTTGACTCCAAAAACGATAGCTAGCCCTTCCTTCTCTATCTGACTATATCGTCGTTGATGAATGTCGAGAGTTTTAGATGCAAAAGCAATAGGCCTTTCTGTACCGTCAACGTACGTATGCGAGAGCACGACTCCTATGCCATAGGAGGAGGCATCTGTAGCTAGAACCAACGGTAAATCTTCCTGATAATGTGCTAATTGCGCTGCATTGAGAATATGCGTTTTAAGAGCTATAAATGCTTGTTGTTGTGCTGTACCCCATGTGAATTTTACATTTTTTCGGCGCAGCATGTTGATTGGCGCGGATAATTGCGAAAAATTAGGTATAAAATTATGGTAATAGTTTACCTTACCCATGAATGCTTCTGCTTGCTTTAGATCTTTAGGCGGCTGCAGGTTTTTGACTGCTTTTAGTCCTGACTCATCTGGCAATATACCTTTTGCACTAATTTGACGCCCGAGATATTCGATTTTATCTCGCAGAAAGAAACATTTTTCTTGCTTGCACCTGATACCATTTTGTTGCAAAATACGAAGTACTTGTTCTAGGCGGCTGATGTGTTGTTGAAATGTAGGTGCGGAGATGATGATGTCATCGAGATAATTTCCGCAACCTTCTACGCCTTGAAGTAACTGCTCAAGATATCTTTGGAATATAGCTGGAGCGCTTGCAATCCCAAACGGTAAACGTTGGTATTGGAATAACCCAAGTGGAGTGTTGACAACCATTATTGTTTTTGCTTCATCGTCGAGTTCCATTTGTAAATACGCATCCTTAAGGTCGATTTTTGTAAAATGTTGACCGCAATTAATTTTATGGAAAAGACTTTCGCGTATAGGCAAAGGATATTGTTCAATGTCAATTTGCGCATTGACTGCTTGTTTAAAATCCCCACAAATTCTTATGAAACCATCAGCTTTTGGAGCTAGTACAATAGGCGAAGCCCATTGGGAAAACTTCACAGGTTTTCAAATACCTGCATTTGTCAATCGATCGACTTCTTTCTTGAAAAGTGTCATTTGCGAAAATGGAATTTGTCGGCTTTTGTAAAATTTCGGATTTGCATTTAGCTTTAAAAAATACTGACCTTAAAGTTTTTTATTGTGCCAAGAGCTGGTTCAAAAATATCACTATATTTCTTACACAGCTCGCTAATTCTGTGTGATTCACTTTCAGTAATGTTACAAATTTGCTGAATCTCAAACCCTAATTCTTTGAATAAATCGAAACCGAATAAATTGTTACAGTTTTCGACATCCACGACAACGATTACCACTTCCTTTTCTTTTCCGCCACATTTGATATCTACGCAAAGTTCACCAAGCACTGGAATTTCATTTTTGCCAAAACCAAATAAGATTTTTGTACAATTTCGCAACTTCGGGCAATTTAGAGTTTTGAATGTTCGCTTATTTATTAGAGAAACTGTTGCACCAGAATCCATTTGGAAAGACACAATTTTATTACAAATTTCCAAGTCAATGTAATTCTTATTGCTTTCAGTTTTTACAATACCTGTTAAACTGTTAATTGTTTCAACAGTACCAATGTTGTGACTTTACGGCGGTAATCTTTCTTCTTGTTTTCATCACCTAAATTACGTTTGTTGTTCTTGTTTTGTTTTGACATGCACACTGGCGCAATATGTTCAATTTTGCTACATCTATTACATACAGCATTTCTAAATTTGCAGTTTTCTCTTGCATGAGAGTTTCCACAGCCAGAACATGATTTGAATTTTACTTTATTATTGTTATTGTTGAAAACACCCGGCTTTTTTATGTACCAACTGAATTAACAGGCATTGAGTTTTCGATCGTTTGTTCTTTAATTGTTGCCACCGTTTTAGTGGTTGTTTCGTACAATTCTGCAATCTGCAAAACATCAGCAAGTGTCGGCTGGGGCTTTTGGAACGCAGCCGTGCGCACAGCATCGTGCGGTGTACGTATATAATTTGGTCACGAATCATATCATCTCCGAAATTGTGCAAACAATTCTGGGCTGAGCACGAAAAGTTACACTCTCTTGCCAATCCGCGGAGATCGGCTACACACTCTCTGTATGATTGATGTGGCTTCATTTCCTTTTTGAAAAAATCGTAACGTGCAGCGACCACATGCCGTTTCGACTAGAAATGATCCGTTAGTTTTTCCGTTAAACTTTTGAACGATTTTTGAACGACTTTCGTGTTACCGAAAAGATTTTTTAGCAGCTCAAAATTTTCTGTGCCAATCCAAGACAAGAAAAATGATTTTTGTTTTTCACTGCACTGAACTGAATATGCTAAAAAATGTTGGTTAAGTTGCTCTAAGTACGATTCCCAGGTTTGCTGTTTTTTCGAAAATTTGTGAAATACTGGAACAATGTTGTGATCTCTTTCAGATACACCGGCAGGCAGTACCTTGTTTTTGGAACATTGAGTCCATCCAATCACGTTGTTGTTTCAGCAAATTTTTTGAGAACTCTTGTTGTTCTTTAAGCAATTGCTTATAAATTTCACTATCGCCCGGCATGATTGTATTTAAATATTGAACGGCACGAAATAAGCGTGAAAGCAATTGAATAATTGCAGATTTTTATCCTTGTCGCCAACTGAAGTAAATATGACCGACACGATTGACAGTTTATATTTAACTAAATTTTGTTTACATTTCATTATTTAAGATTGCTTAAACTAATGCAAAACATACTAGATTATAACAAAAGCTTTGAGCATTTGCTCGCAAGATTGAGTTGAGTTCAAGCTTCTTAATCTCATTTTTATGCATACCAAAATCAACTTGAGATTGAGGTTTTGGTGAAATTCTGAAAGTTGAGATCAAGCTCACTATGCTTTGTTCGGAGCAAGAACTCATTTTTATGCATAAGACCCAAAGTCGCTTAACTTTTTCGAAGCAATTGCTCACAAAAAATTAAGAAACTTGATTTTTATGCATACGAAACCTACCATTTACTCACAATGAGCTTCTCAACAAAAGTTCAATCAATAAAATTGAGAATTTGCGAAAGCTCTTTTTTGCGAGCACAAGCACAAAATTTTTATGCATGCCACCTTGAGCAAATACTCAGAAAATGTGAGATCAAGCAAGAACTCATTTTTATGCATATGCATCTTTATGCATCCTTCCAAAAGATGAGCGATTTGTTCAGCTCATTGAGCGACATATCCATTGCACTAACTGTCACGCTGGACCGCGAGTTTTTATTGCATTGGGCCATCAACAATTGTGGATAGTAAACTGTAAAGCGTTAGCGGCACGAGTGGTACATGAGTGTTTACACTGTAGCCGCTATCAATCAAAACTATTTACTCAAATCATGAGTGATCTTCCGAAGCAACGAGTATCATTTTCAAGACCATTTAATACAACAGGCGTTGAGTTTGCTGAACCTATTCCAACCTACTTAAAAATTGGTGCCAAACGCCCATATAAATTATATATTGCGCTTTTCATATGCTTTGCGACTAAAGCTGTACACCTTGAAGCCGTCAGAGATCTCTCAAGTGACGCATTTGGCGCACTGAAATGTTTTAGTGGACGTCGTGGTCTATCCAGCAAAATAGTTTGCGATAACGCTACAAATTTTGTGAGCGCTGATGTGAAATTAAAGGTACTTCTTACAAGAGCACAATATCAATAAGGTTTCTACATTTTGCGTTAATCAAGGCGTTGAATTCTCGTTTATACCACCGCGCGCCCCACACTTTATTGGACTTTGGGAAGTGGCGGTTAAAACTGTCAAATCATATCTGTTTCGCACACTGCCAATTGCTCGTCTAACATTTGAAAAACTTACTACTGCCACTATTGAAATTGAAGCAGTAATGAATTCACGACCACTTGTAGCGCCTTCAACTAATCCAAACGACCTGGAACCATTAACTCCAAGTCATTTAATAATCGGTTTTGGGCTCAAAAATTTGCCTGAACTATTTAACACGACAATAAAGGTTTCACGTATTCAACAGTGGCAGCGCATAACAGCTATTAAAGCTCACTTTTGGAAAAGCAGATCAAATGATGTCAAATGTGTTTTATGTGAGGGAAATCATCCGGCCAACTGCAAAGGATGTCAAATATACCAAAACCTGCAAAAAAAATGTATCCCCAATTAAGGCCTAGGGCGCCGGAAGTGCAAATTCAAGTAAATCCTCTTCCTTCTCTAAACAAAAATCACATCATGAATTTTCATTCATCTCAAACATTCGCACAAATAGTGAAATCAGACAACAGTAGCGCAAGAGAGGAGATAAATAATTTTGTGGAAGAATTCCGTGAGATGACATCGCTATTGAAGCAAATGATGCACCAAATCGTAGTAATGACAAATTTACTGATCAACTTGACGACTAAACAAAATTCTTGATTTAGTAGTAGTCATATGGAACGCTAATAGTCTATCAAAACATAATGATGGTGTCAGAAACCCATTTTACGACGCGTAGTTCCTTTAAAATTCCTAACTATGAACTTTATCACACAATGCATCCCAGTGGTAAAGGAAATGGAGGCTCTGCGGTCCTCATAAGAAAATCGATAAAACATTATGAAGTAAAACCATATTGCACGAATGAAATTTAGGCAACAAACATTGTAGTACAAACTAAAGAAGGCGACATGACTTTCTCAACACTCTACAGCCCACCGCCCAACAGTATCTCGAAGGATATGTACATATCATTTTTTCAGCTGCTTGAATCTAGGTTCCTAGTAAGCGGAGATTTTAATGCACTTAAAATGGGGTTCCCGCCTAATATCTCTATTTATTGCTTCGACAACTTTTCGAAGCAATAAATGTACTCAATCTACACACAATCTCTACAGGTGAACCCACATACTGGCCAATGGATAGAAAAAAAATACCTGACTTAATTGATTTTGCGGTATCAAACAGGGTACGTATCGAGACTACTACCTGTAAGTCCAATTTCGACTTGTCATCTGACCACTCGCCAATAATAATCACTCTCAATGAATGCTATGAAATTATGAAAAAATGTATTCTTCATAACAAAAATACTGACTGGAACAGTTATCGTCAACTAATTACAATTGGTCTAAATACCGAAGTTAGATTGAAAACTGAATCTGATGTAACTGAAACAAAAGATAAATTTGCTTCAAGAGCCTTATCAATTGGAACTTCCAATTAAAAGATATACTATTAATGAAGTAAGGGATATAATAACAAAGTTAAAAGTAAAAAAAGCTCCAAGATACGATTTAATCACGGGCATGGCCTTCCAGCATCTTCCACCAAAAGGATTTGTATTTCTGACTCATCTATTTAATGCTGTGATAATAAGGGGATTTATTCCGCCATAGTGGAAGATAGCGCAAATCTTCATGATACCGAAACCAGGGAAACGCCCAGAAGTCGTCAAATCATATCGCTCAATAAGTCTACTTCCAATACTGTTGAAAGTTATGGAAATCCTGTTTCTAAAGCGTCTTACACCGATTATCCAACAAAACAGACTCATCCCTGACCATCAATTCGGCTGTCGCCAAAAACATAGCACAATAGAATAAATTCATAGACTTGTCAGACATATCCATAGTGCGATAGATGGTAAAAAGTATTGCACCGCGGTATTTATAGATATTTCACAAGCTTTTGATCGAGTATGGCATGAAGGCCTTCTTTTCAAACTAAAACTAATCTACCCCTAAATTTTTTCATATTTATAAAATCATACCTCTCGGCAAGGCACTTTTTCATTAAACATGGAAACGAAACTACAATACTTCATGATATAGAAGCAGGAGTACCTCAAGGTAGCATAATGGGACCAATGTTTTATCTTTTATATACTGCGGATCTTCCCATTACCGATGAGAGAGCAATGTTGCTCTCTGGATGAAAAACTGGCGTATCAAACCGAATGAATCAAAATCTGTACAGGTAACATTTACTACAAAACGTTCTACGTGCCCGCCTGTTTTAATAAACAATACTGAATTACCACAAGCTGTAGAAACAAAATACTTGGGCATACATCTAGATAGTAAGCTAACCTGGAAATCACACATATTCAAAAAGCGTAAGGCCCTGGGTCTTAAATTACTAAACTTATTTTGGTTCCTCAGCCGAAACTCCAAACTGTCACTCGATAATAAGCTGCTTATATACAAATCTGTACTAAAACCTTTATGGACTTATGGGGCCCAATTACGGGGTACTGCATCAGACTCAAACCTGGCAATTATCCAGCGTTTCCAATCTAAAACATTGCGAATGATAACAAATGCACCTTGGTATATAACGAATGAACAGCTGCACAAACAATTACATGTTCGGACAATCAATGAAGAAATAACCAGTATTTTAAAGAATTACGCTCATCGCATATATATGCACCCAAACCCGCTGGTTACACACCTGATGTCCCCTTCCAACACTTTTACAAGGCTGAGAAGAAAAACATCGAGAGATATTTTAGTCCATACGTAGTCTTTCTGTTTTAGATCGTAATAATTATTAATACGATTTATAATTATACATATTACTTATTGTCATTCATACCACCTGACAGATTGTAATAAAATAAATGGATTCAAAAAAAAAAACAAAAGCTTTTGGAATCGATGGCATCGTGAATATTTAACTGAACTTCAAAATCGAACTCGATGGCAAACACTAACCAATAACCCAAATGTTAATGATATGATAGTCATACAAGATGACAATTTGCCGCCCATGCATTGGATTGTGGGCCGAATTACTAACGTTATTATAGGACCAGGCGGGTGTGCTGGAGTGGTTGATGTCAAAATTCCACCAACCACACTT
This sequence comes from Teleopsis dalmanni, assembly GCF_002237135.1. Classification (NCBI taxonomy): domain Eukaryota; kingdom Metazoa; phylum Arthropoda; class Insecta; order Diptera; family Diopsidae; genus Teleopsis; species Teleopsis dalmanni. The sequence goes on along the minus strand of NC_051847.1, from coordinate 110,395,874 downwards.
AGAAGATTAATTCCAATTAATTAAAACCTGCGGTTTCAATGAGGGCCAAGATGTTCAGTCAATGTTCAGTTTATACGTATACATTTCACTTCTATTAACTTCGACGTACTATTTGACATTTTATTATTCGCAACATGTGGCAACCATGGCATATTAAAACTACGTGTATAGTTTCAGTTTCACTTTGTTACTTACGCGGTGCTGTTGTGTTTGACTCCGCAGTGCTGTTATGTTGTGAATTAAATAAATGCTTTCTAAAATTTAGTTGTATTTTTTTATTGTTAATCATTTACAAGCCTTGCAGTTATTGGATTTCAGAATAAAAATGCTAAAATTTGGCATAATATGGTTTGTATACCATAGATTGAAACAAACAATAATTTTAAATGAAGCACATAAGCAGTTTCTAAAAAAACAGCAGATAACATTTATCTGCTCAAATTAAGTAAGGACATGGGATTTAATATATTCGGATGTATTCGTACTCTTAAAAACCCCTTAAGCTAGATCGAGTTTTTTTATAGCACTCATTAATACATATAAATATATATTTAGAATACAATCTGACTAATTCAGAATGTTTACACTTATCCAGAAAATCGAATTGGAAAAGCGGTAACGTGATTCGTACAAATAATAGAGAATAGAAAATACATTAAAGTTAAATTTTAAAGTCTTCTTTTAGAAAAATGTATTTTTCATTTTTCTTACATATAAGTCCGTACTCCATTCAAAGAATTGAATTCAAGATACACCAAGAAGACTGTAAACAGTAGATTTTTTATAATGGTTTCGAATTGTTTTACTACGTTTGTTGTAGGTTCAGCAAATTGCGAAAAAATGCCAGACATTGTCAGTGCATAGAAATATACAAAGTAAACATTTGGCCACCGACTACTAAGAAAATATATTGCTGGTATAGATTTTCTGATATAATAATAATCCAAAACATTTTTTCCGGCTGGTTAAATCTTGACTCCACACACAATTCGTAAGATTTTGGAGTTGCCAGCGCAGTGTCCAGATTTGAATCTAATAATGAACTTGAGAGCCATAATCAAATTGCTCGTGGCAGTATAAAAGCTCTCGATCAAAATGACTTTATAGTAAGTTATTTCATGATAAATCCAGTAAAAAGAAATTCAGTATATTTTTATATAATAGATATTTTAACGATACCATCATTAATATCACTTGTTTTATATGATTTCACAAAAATTGTTCTATCGCAATTAATCGCAAAGCCAAGTGACGACAATTCAACTCCAACATTATTATTAAGTTATTGTTTCAATAAGATATTGATTGTTCCAAAATTAGAACATTATAGACATTATGTTACTAACAAGACTGTTATCAAAAACAAAGAGAATGTATATATAAGAATTTAATAAAATATTTTTATTAATGGTAAAACGCAAAATTTACGTAAAAATTTACTACTTATTACATAACACAATAAGTCGTGCGACTGATACACAGATGATACTGCCATTGTCAAATCCATATGACGTTTATAAAGTGCCAGTCTTCAATATATTATGTGTAAAGTTTCATGGCATTTCGATTAGTCAGAAAAAAAGTGTCAGCCATTTAATTTAAGCTAATTTTGATATTTTCAAAACAATGGATTCAAACAAATGTCGAGTGTTAATTTATCATTGCATCTTGATGAAAAAAAATACCTCAAAAGTGTTATCCGGACTCTGCTCCATCGAAAAGAACCATTTGTTATTGATTTGCTGAATTTACACACCGATGATGGTGAACGTTTTAGTCGCCCAATTGAGATGGTTACTCCAGAAAACATCAAAAAACTAGAAATTGGTTATATCTTATCGTAAATTGAAATTGCGTAAGATAGCTGAGACCGTAAAGATATCAGAAGGCAGTGTGTTTACAATTATGCATGAGCATTTGACCCTGAGAAAGCTCTTTTCAAAATGGGTGCCGCATTTACTCACAGTCCATCAAAAACAACAACGTGTTGATGATTCAGAGCAGTGTTTGGCCATGTTTACTCACAATAAATCAGATTTTTTGCGTCGATATGTGACAATGGATGAAACATGGATCCATCACTTCACTCCGGAATCAAAACGATCATCATCTGAGTGGACTGCAGCCGGTGATCCACGTCCGAAGCATCCCAAAGTACAACAGTCAGCTGGGAAGGTTATGGCTTCAGTATTTTGGAATGCTCATGGTATAATCTTGATTGACTATCTCAAAAAGGGAAAAATCATCAATAGTAACTACTACACGGCATTACTGGGTCATTTGAAAGCAGAACTTATGAAAAAACGACCGCATATGGCGAAGAAAAAAATTTTGTTTCACCAAGAAAATGCACCATGTCACAAGTCAATAAAAACAATGACAAAATTGCACAAATTACATTTCGAATTGCTTACTCATCCACCGTATAGTCCAGATCTGATCCCCAGCGACTACTGGCTAATCGCTGATCTCAATAAAATGCTCGCCGACAAGAAATTCGTCTCAAATGAAGTAGTAATTGCTGAAACTGAAGCCTATTTTGAGGTAAAAGACAAATCCTTCCACAAACACGGCAAGAAGCGTTGGAATGATTGTATTGCCCTTGAAAGAGATTATATTAATGGTTCGATCGATTTTGGGCAGAAAAAAAATTTGTTTTTCTTAGTTAGTAACACGATGTATTACATTTACGGTTACAGTAATTTCAGTTCAACAGTAATTTGTTGATAACAACAAAGTTTTCACGTTTTTGTACTGAATATTTTCAAAAAGCGTAAAAAGAAAACATATATTTACTCCAATAAGCGAAAAATCACTTTCTAACAGTGGAAATCAAGTTTCTGTAATCACTACCTGTGCTTTTTAGGACATACTGAAGCATCGTGGAAATATCTATTGGTATATACATATACCTACTGACAAAATATTATATTTTTGCTAGAACCAATGTATATTTTAAATCTATATACATTAAAGAAAGGCGTGTTAGTGACTACTTATAACTCAAGAACGGCTGCATCGATTTTAATCATCTTTGATTTATTAGATTCGTCTCCGATTCGAATAGCAGAATATATATATTGGAAAAATCCACTAATTTTAACAAATAATAAATTTATAAATTTCTGTTTCAAACTGTTGACAGTATGACAGTTTGAGTGATATTGATTTTCTTTTTGTATTTTTGTGTGTCATCAATATTTCAAATATTTTAAATTTCAAATATAATAAATAAATACTGTCGTCAATATCTGAGCTGTAAGTACCGAAATTTTAAATTTTTTGTTTCATAAAGAAATAAGGAAATTATTTAAAATACAATTAGACGTCGGAATATTACGCATGCATCCACTGAAAAAGAACGAGAAATCGCACGAGAAAAGAGCCACATTAGTACGACCCGACTTCGCGCTTCTCAAACACAAGAGCAAAGAGAGGCAGCCCGTGAAACGGCTCGGTTGGCAATGAATAATGGTCGAGCTTATCACACAGATCAACAACGAGATATCTTCGACGCGCAAAAAGAAATGTTTCAACTATTGATTTGTATCAAGCAGCGTTTCCATACGATTGCGCAAATGATTATACTTCGCAGCCTTCGCATTGGTCCAATGGACGTTACTTACGTACATTGTGAAGCATTAAAGTTTGCTGGAGATATGCCGGGACTGTGCTGCCTTAATGGCAAAATAAAATTGCCATTATTGACTCCGCCACCTGAGCCATTGCATTCATTGTTTTGTGGTGAAACACCAGAATCACGACATTTTCTAGCGAACACTCAAAAATACAATGGCTCCTTTTAAATGACTTCATTCGGGGCAGACATTATCGAAGAACATGGATTTAATCCGACATTCAAGGTAATTTATGTTGAAAAAAGCAAATGTTGAATACAGGTGAAATACAGGTGAAAAAGTTTTGTTATATTCCTGTATTTGTGTATTTGTTTTGTTTATATATTAATATCCTATTAACTATTGAACATAATAAATTTTTTGTATTCATTTTATTACGTTAATTAATTTTTTAATTTAGTTTACCTAAAATTTAATACAACATTCATTGACTGCTACGCGGCACGAAGCTCGCCGGGTCAGCTAGTAAAAAATAAAAGACCTATCTTATATAACGCATGAAATATATACGAAAACTCCAATATGAGTTTTAATTTTAAAATTATTTTTATTTTCAATATAATGTCACGTCATAGCGTTAAGCTAACGTGCGTCAACTTAAATACATGAAATAAATCAATTACGAATTTCATGAAATCAGAAATTAGGAACAGAAATAATCAAAAATTTAATTGAACTTGAGAGGTGAACGAAAATTGTTTTTATCAGTTCAATCAGCTTAAGTGTTATCTATATATATAGCTTTCTTCAGTGCTTGGGTAAATCCGCCAAATTCAATTAATATTGGCAATATTTATAGATGTGAAAAACAAAACCATAATCCAATTTTTAATAACCAAAAGCAGTTTCATAACTAAAACTAAATAAAATTTATTAACTGATAAGGCGAAATATAGGATTTGTAGAAATTTCCCAAATTTCCCTAGAACCATTAAAAATATCATAAAATCAACAATTTATGACCGATATTTAAATTTATTTGTTGGAATTTGATCAAATTCATAATCTACGTGCCAACGCAGAAAATTTTAAAATATTTCATTGGTTACAATGTTCACAGAGTATAAAATCATAATGAAAATTAGTAGTAGTTGTGACATAAACCGCACCAAATTATTGAAAGAAATGGCTGAAAACAGCACAACGTAAGTTTCAACGTTGACATTCGAGTAAATAAACGATATAAAATTAATATATCACGCAGGGAGTAGAAATAAAACGCGGTTAAGATGCTCAAGATGCATTCTGTCACCATTACTGTTTAATATATACTCAGATACCATTTTTAAAGAAGCACTACATGACGCACGGATGGAATTATGTTTATCGGGGTATTCATAAACAATTTGAGTTACTGCGATGATACAGTGATTATTGTCGATTCACTAGACGGCTTACAGAATCTTTTAGACGCTGTTGCATTGAAGTGCAGAGAATACAGCTTAAAATTAAATTGCTGTAAAAGTCAATACAAAGTGTTAAGCAAACGACCTATTTTTGGAGGAAGACTAACAGTATCTGGCTCAGCCATAAAAAGAAGTATAATAAGTACAACTACTTGAAAAGCCAGCTTGATGAGCAATGAGAAAACTGTAAAGAAACACTGTTTTAAATAAATGTGTTCCTTAGAATAAGAATGCTGCGATGATATACTCTTCTACGGGACAGAAGCCTGGAAGTTGTCTGTTGCATCGATGAATAAATTTGAGGCCTTTGAAATGTGGTGCTATCGACGCATGTTGAAAATAAGCTGGATGGAGAGGATTACAAATGTATTGGTATTTCCAAGTGCCAACAAAGAGACAGAAATACTAGGAACAGTAAAACGACGAAAGTTGAAGTTTTTGGGTCATATTCTGGGGCATCCAGAAAAGTACGGACTACTGAAAATAATCATTGAATGCAGAATTGAAGATAGACGTGGACCTGGCAGACGAAAGATATCATGGCTGAAAAATTTACGTCAATGGTTCAATAAAAGTACCAGATCATTTGTTTCGAGAGGCTGTACATAAATTCACAACCGCAATCTGTTAACCAACGTTCGAAGCAGTCAAGGCACCTAGAAGAAGAATTATCAAATTGGGAAATACACTTTTGTGTTACACTATTTTAATTTATTGTTGCAATGAACATTATGAAATTCACTGTTCTATATAGCTTTTTTCTTTTTTTTCTTGGTTTAACATTAAAAATGTCTACACAAAAGGTTTTTGGTACCGTTAATATAAGCCAAACGCAGAAATTGTGAAGGACTGCAAAAGTAAACCCAATGAGTATTTAATATATAGACTATGCATCAGGAACAAATTCGTTGATCACACTGCCGGTCTAGTGGTAGACCCTTAGGGCCAATTTTTCACTCAAATTCTCATAGTGGCATTAGTGAGAGAATATGAACCAAAGAGAATATAAACGAACACATGATAATAAACATATGATTTTAAATACGGTATTGATTTTAATTTTGGATAACTCCTACTAGAAATAGACCAGATCTTTACATTTTTGCATATTTGACAATATATTTCTTAAACTATTAAAGCTAATTAATTTCTTATTAATTAATTTGTTATATAATAGTACTAATTGGAGTATTTTCTATTATTTTAATCAAAAACATTTATTATCTATATTATTAGGTTTAGAATTTCTTACTTAAATAATTTAATTTTTTATTTATAGTTATATAAATATATTTTATTATAAAAATTATTTAATAATATATTTAACTTTAAAAGTTTGCACGTAAGGTATTCCTATCTTAGTTTCAATAATTTATAATATAATATAAATCATAATAATATTCAATCCTTTAGAATATAAATAATATTTATATAAACTATTTTATAACTATTTTTTTGCTTTTATAATGTGATTTAATTTTTTACGGATTAATTTTGTTTATATTTTGAGTATGTATACCTGTATCAATGGAAGAGAAAAAATTAAAATATTTTAAAATTATAACAATTGATTTATAATTAATGTAATATTTATATTAATTTCTTCGATTTTTCCATTTTCCAGTCTGAATATTTTTGCTTGATATTTATTTTTTAGAGGTAGATTTATTCCAACCTATATGTTTACAAGATGGAATTTAATTATTATTTTATTCTTTGTTATTAAGAATTTTTTTATTTCATTGCGAAATTTGGAAATTTAAATTTTTATAATTAGAGTGATTATATATTTAATTATAAGTGATTGTATTTTTCAATAATTTAAGCTTTTTTATATTTATTAGAATTTCTTTAATTGGAGAGATTTTAGTTAGATTAAATTGTTTACGTCAAGTTGATTTAAAATCATTAATAATTGATTCTTCTGTTGTTCATATAGGAATTGTTTTAGCAGGTATTACAAATTTAAAAAATTTAGGAGATGGTGGTGAATATATATTAATAATTGAACATAGATTTTATTTCTCAGATTAATTTTGTTTAGCTAATATTAGATATGAACGGTTAGGAAGACGAAGTTTATTAATCAATAAGGAATTATTAAATTATTAAATGACGGTGTATCATTATCTTCATAATGATTTTTGTTAAGTTCTAGAAATATAGCTGCTCTCAGACAAAACAAAACACTGATCAAACCACACACCTACGAGTATAAAAAAATTCTTAAATTCTCAAAACGTAATTTAAGGTTGATAACAGGTTTCATTATGTGACATTACGGTGTGATATATTACCTTCATAAACTACGATTATCTGCTAATGCGGAATGCAGATTATGCTTGGGAGATGAGGAAACTACTATATATATTCTTTACGACTATTCAGCTTTAACAGAAGAAACTTATTTTATAGTGAATTTCTATTACCAGAACAGATTAAATTTTCTTTAGATTTAGTTCTGGACTTTGTTCACAAAGCTTTAAAGGGCTGTGTGTAATCAATACTGAAATTGGTACAATAGAACTTTTCTGGCCACAGTACCGTCTGTCACGTCCATATTTTTAATATATACATATTAAATGAATAATACTATATATTAATGAAAATTATTTTTATTTGCCAGAGTGAAAATTAATTTTTATAAATACAAGCAGAATCATAATAACATTTTTGATTGAATAAGTTTGAATTGAATAAGATGAATACTTATAAGTCTTGTTTTATTAGTTTTTTCTTTAGTAATTTATTATAGAAAAGAGTATATTAGGATATGTAAAAATTAAACTTAAATTTTAGCAGCAAATAATGGATTGCACACACATATGTACCAATGTTTTAAGGGCATAAAAACATAAATAGTAGAATTCTGAAAACTTCAGAAGTTAATTTAGTTTGTATATTTTATTTATTTTTTTTTTTATAAAAAATGATTATAATTACTATTCAATACATAGGCTCGTTATGCTTCAATTTTAAATTTTGCATCTTCAAGATGCGGGAGAGATTGGAGTGAAATTTGTATTGATTTCGAGTTATTTTGTTCGCTCTGAACTATAGTTGTTGTTATTTTATGTACAAAGGTGCATTTAACAAGAGAGAAATCAAGAAGAGCAACTTATGAGAATATCAAAACAATAAATGTCTGCCAAAATACCAAAAACAGGTTTTTTGGTTTTTTTGATTGATTTTCAGTAGAGGTATTCAGGCAATAGATTAGTTGCATAGTAGATAATCACAACAAAAATTTGCATACAAAAAAGAAACTAAGCAGAGAATCTACTATTTCGGAGATTCTCAGATTAGTGAAAATTTGATTAATAGTGGTGCCAGTGGAAAATTTGATTAATAGTGGAAATTACGCAAAACCTTTCTAGTGAGCAGACGTGTTTTTAAGCCGGTCTCGGAAAAATTTAAATTTTAGTATAAAAACAAGTAAATAACAAGTACTTTTAAAAGAATTACTTTTGTTATTAATACAAAAACAAAAAAAGAACATTTTTGGACAAAAAACAATTCCTAAAAGTTAAAAGTGCATACAATATTAATTTGAAAATAGCGCGCGCTTTTTCGATTTTTGTTGATTTTTGCACAACTTTATTAAAGAAACTCAAATCGCTGACAGAGATAGCAAATTATTTTCTAAAGCTCAAAATAAAAAAAAAGCGAGCAAGCATTCAAACAAAATATCAGTGCGGTTTTGTGTATATATAAACAAAACAAAAAAGTGCTGATAGAGACAGCTAGTAATTTATTGCAAACGTGTTCCAGAAAAGCTGTAACTTGAAGCCCACAATTCATCACAACACAATATAACAAAACACCAAAACCAACACCCTTGCTAACATTGAAATTTGGAATTTAAAGTTATTTATTTTATTAATTATTATTATTTTTAGACCGATTCGAATAGCAAAGAAAGGCAAAGACAAAAATTTTTTTTTTAATTTATTGAAATTTGGCTGACCATACAACGCTGTTTCGAGTATTGCCAAGTACTCTTCATCAGTGGTCTTTGGAAATAATCGAATTTTATTTAATTAGTTTATAGTCCGTATATAATTTGTTTGGTCTGCAAGTGCCAAGCTTAGAACTCGTGCCTGTCAAATTAGAAGCGATGACTAATCGTGTTTATCCACAAGAAGCCAAGGCTGCACAAACTTTCAATGCTCAAGTTCCAGGTTTTATTGTCACTTATTTTTATTTAATTAGTGACACCAACCAAAGCACTTGCCGTGCTTTAAATTAGAACGAGCTTATAAACTACAATATAAGGCTGACAGAGCATGTTAATCCCTTAGCAAGAAATCTCGCACTTCTATCCATTAGTTCCCCCAAAAAACAGCTGATCGCACAGACATTAATGAATATTCAACAGCTTTAAGTAATAACCGCACCTTTCTTTTTAGTAATCTGATAAAGTTGAACCACTTTCTTAAGAAACCACCTAGCATTCACTCCAATGAAACTTAACCGATTAGTCTAAGTGGGGTTCGTGATATAAGGTTTACTTACTTTATTTTATTTTATTTTATACATTGTATAAGTTAACACAAAATAAACATATCCGATGAATTATGTTTAAAAGCTCTCAGGTGAGAGTGTTGTAAAAAGCTCCCTCACATATGAAAGAGTGCAGTTCAATTTTGGCTCTGTAGTGTAAAACATATATTTAATAAAGAAATAAATAATTGATAATTGGTAATAAAATAATTGGCGCCCAACGTATGGCTCGAATAAAAAAAGTTTAAGGGCAATAAATGTTAAATGTGGAAGTAATGCTGAACCAAAATTCAGCTCCAAACACACCGAAGTGAAAAAACACGTTTTGAGCAAATACTGCGTGCGGAAAAGCTTGTCTCAGCACGTTTTTTGTATTTTGTTAAACGCGATATTTAAATTATTAATAATTATAAAAGAAAACAACTAAGTCAATTTAAATTGAAAATGACTATAAATTAGTGGATTGATTTATTTTATAAAAATCCGAACAGAAATAAAAATTGTTGTACAGTGGGAACTGTCCACGAAGAAAGAAACATTTGCATTAACTTTACCTCTTTTTGCATTTCAAAACAACAAACAATTTTTTTATTACAAACAAAAAAGCATTGCAAACGTGCAGCTGAGAGATGATTTAAAATAAAGACAAAAAATATTTAAAGTAATCAACATATAAACAATTTAAAAGAAAATAATTGAAGTGTGCTGGTGGTTTCAAAAGGTACACAGTTGTAATACGAACAAAACATAATATAACATTTGGAGGAACTCAGAGCGCGACCAGTCACTTTCACGACAACAGGAGAATTTTTTTATATTATTCTTAGATATTTAAGATATTTAAATTTACAATTGTATGGCTAGAATTAAATAAATTTTTTGAAATAATATTATTTTTGTATTATTATTGTTGCGATAGCCCTCCCTTGCAAACTCTTTATTAGAAGCCTATTACCAATAGCGGCTCTGCAATAGAAACTTAAACATATACAGGAACGCCATAGAGTTGTTCATAGTGAAAAAATGAATAAAGACCAGCTGAAAGCCGTAATTGAGGCTGCCGTTAGTGGTGCTCTTGCCTCACAGAGGCAAATCTTTGAAAAACAATTAGATGAGTTAAGTAAACGTCTAAATAAAGTTACAGTAAATACCCCGGATGTAGAAATCTATGAGGAAACAAGAATAATCAGTGGAATAAAATGTGAAGAATCACTTGACATTGTCAAATCTCTGCCTGACTTTGAGGGCAGGCAAGAAACTTACGTGTCATGGCGACAAGCGGCTCACGTTGCTTATAAATTATTTCAAAACCATAATGGGAGCTCGAAACATTACCAGGCAGTTGCCATTATACGAAATAAAATAAAAGGATCGGCAGACATGGTTTTAGCATCCTTTAACACTGTTCTCAATTTTAAAGCTATAATAGCACGTCTTGACTTCACATACGCTGATAAGCGGCCTATTTACCTCATCGAACAGGAGATGTCTACCCTACGTCAGGGTAACCTGACTCTTTTACAATTCTATGAACAAGTGGAACAAAAATTGACTTTGCTTACCAACAAAGTAATTATGACTTATGATGGAACCTTGGCAGCATCCTTAAATGAAAAATACAGAATGGATGCGTTGCGCATATTTATTTCAGGTACAAAAAGGGCCTTAAGCAACATTCTTTTCTCGGCACAGCCAACCAATTTACCCGCAGCATTAGCTCTGGCACAAGAAGTTGAGGCAAACCATGAGCGTTATAAATTCGCAACCAACTTCGCGAGGAGTCTGGAAGATGAAGCTCACAGAACTGAACAAAGGCTTCAAAATAATGAAAGAAGTATGGGCAGATATAGTCAGGTAAGCAATTACGTTAAAAGTAATCAAGTTGATAATCAAAACAAAAATCCATATTTTGTAAGACAAAATGCTGAAAAAAGACAAGTTGAAAAAATGGACGTAGATCCAACCTCATCTAGGACGAGACACTGGAACAGTGCCAAAACTCAAAGGAGTAATTATAATACGTCAGAGAAATACAACAACACTATTTTCGGGGTTCAATATAAGGACCAAAATATGAAAAGAAGAAATGACTCTGAAAGATTAACAGGGCAAAAAATGCAGAGAGTGAATTTTATGCCACACGAAAGCACTTCTCAAACACAAGAAATGAGGAAATACGAGGAATTAGCCGAAGAATCACTAATAGAAATTGATGACGATGCTGATAGTTTTGACCATGTTAATTTTTTAGTGGAAACTCCCTGCTACCATTCATAGAGCGGAATATTGCAGGGAAAATTATAAAACTGCTGATTGACACCGGTGCGTCAAAGAATTACATTAAACCTCTTAAAGAGTTAAGATATACAAAACCAGTAAGCAACACTTTTATAGTAAAATCAATACATGGTTTTAATGAAATCAAAGATAAATGCTTCGTGAACCTGTTTAATATTAATAGCACCTTTTTTATATTACCCGATCTTACAAAATTTGATGGAATCATCGGCCTCGATTTGTTAACACAAATCGATGCAAAAATAGATTTTAAAAATAAAAATTTGAAGTATAATACGGGATCAGAACCGATCCAGTTTTTAAAATGTGCGAATGTAAATTTCACTCGAATTGAGGATATTAAAATTCCAGAAAAAGTTAACGAAAAATTTCAAAAATTATTAAAAAGTGAACAAACGGTATTTGCTGATCCTGACGAATTACTTCCGTTCAACACAAATATTGTAGCTACCATTCGAACTGAGTGTGACGACCCCATTTATTCGAAACTATATCCTTATCCTATGGGCGTAGCAGATTTTGTGAATAAAGAAGTGCGTGACTTGCTAAGAAATGGTATAATTAGACCATCTAGATCGCCATACAATAATCCAATATGGGTTGTTGACAAAAAGGGAGTTGATGAGCATGGCAACACAAAAAAACGTATTGTAATTGATTTCAGAAAATTAAATCAAAAAACGATAGACGATAAATATCCCATCCCTAACGTGATGGTGATACTCGCCAACTTAGGAAAAGGAAAATATTTTACAACTCTCGATTTAAAATCTGCCTTTCACCAAATAGTTTTGGCAGAAAGAGATCGCGAGAAAACTGCTTTTTCGGTCAACAGCGGAAAATACGAATTTTGTAGGCTACCATTTGGCTTGAAGAACGCACCCAGCGTATTTCAAAGGGCTATTGATGACGTGCTTCGAGACCAAATTGGAAAGACATGTCACGTTTACGTCGACGACGTTATCATATTCTCAAAAACAGAAGAAGATCACATTAAACACATAGCGTGGGTCTTGAGGAAGTTGAACGAAGCCAATATGAGGATTTCACGGGAGAAGTCCCATTTCTTTAAGGAAAGCGTTGAGTACTTAGGTTTCACGGTAACTGGAGAGGGTATTCGAACAAGCCCAAGTAAAATAGAGGCAATTCGAAACTATACTGAGCCAACGACATTATTTAATGTCAGGTCATTTATGGGCTTAGCGAGCTATTACAGATGCTTTATAAGAAACTTCGCCTCAATAGCCAGGCCACTTACAGATATCTTTAAGGGCGAAAATGGTAGAGTTAGCACTCACCAATCGAAGAAAAAACAAATAGAGCTAAACAACAGTCAGCGTCAAGCTTTCAACAAGCTCAAGAAAATCTTGATGTCGGAAGACGTCTTGCTCCAGCATCCAGATTATGGAAAACCATTCGACCTAACAACGGATGCGTCATCTTTAGGATTAGGCGCTGTACTATCACAAAGCGGGAAGCCGATAACTATGATATCGAGGACCTTGAAAGACAACGAAATGAATTTCGCTACCAATGAAAGGGAATTACTCGCAATTGTTTGGGCTCTAAAGAATCTCAGAAGTTATCTATATGGTGTTAAAAATTTAAATATTTTTACTGATCATCAACCTCTGTCGTTTGCGGTTTCAGACCGAAACCCCAACGCGAAAATTAAGCGGTGGAAAGCGTTCATAGATGAACATAATGCCCAAATTCTTTATAAGCCAGGAAAAGAAAACTACGTAGCCGATGCGCTATCACGGCAGAACATTCATCTGTCCTCATAAAGGGAAGGGTGGTCCATAAGGACAACCTTAGGTAATATTCTGTAGTGGTTTGCAAGGGCGAAGCGAGCTGATGCATTCACCATACTAATGTTCTAAGAGTATTCTCTATTACACAATTGTATGATTTTAACTATTGTTAAACTATTGTTTATATTTAACTATTGTTATATTTAATATATTGTTATCTAACTATTGTTATATTTTTTAATAATAACATATTTTTGTTTTATATATTTTGTTAAATATTCCAATAATTGCTAACTTATTGTATTCAACGCAAAAAGAGACCGAGGACGACTCTTACTTAGCGAGGGAGGAGTTAACACGTAATCAGCCACACTTCTATGTTTAAATAAACATATCCGATGAATTATGTTTAAAAGCTCTCAGGTGAGAGTGTTGTAAAAAGCTCCCTCACATATGAAAGAGTGCAGTTCAATTTTGGCTCTGTAGTGTAAAACATATATTTAATAAAGAAATAAATAATTGATAATTGGTAATAAAATAATTTATAGTTAAAATAAAAATTTGTAATATTATGTAATTAATTGTAAGATTTTAAACTTATTATTAGTCTCATTCTAAAAGAAGATGCAATAAATAAATGTATGTATGTTTAAATAAAAAAAAAACAAAAATAAAATAGTGGTGTCAGTAGCAAGTGTCGGCGCTATGAGCATAGGATGTCTTAAAAAGAAAATGCAAAAATAATAACATAAATTAATAAATAAAATTCAGTAAAACTATAATTTTTAAAGGGATAAAATATAATTAAAAAGTAGGTATAAAATTGAATATTCTACTTCTCGATATATGACACGTTTGCAATTTTAGTTATATGATATGATAAGATAAATTATATGATAAATTTAAATGATATTAAATATTTCGAATATTTGAGTATTTCACTGTTAACATATGTTTCGTTTTTGCTGTTGATACGAGTGCTGCCAAGGCATTTGCACACAACAAACTAATGAGATTACGGCATCTGATTAACATCAAAATTTTTATTTATTTTTATATGAAGTTTTTTAATCAACTAAGCAACTAATCTGTTGCCTGAATACCCCTACTATTTCTCTATAGTACGAACGTTTGTTTGGCAGCAATATTAATTATTTTTATTTATTTATTATAAACTAATAAGCAATAGTTTATTTATTTTTACTAAAGTGAGGTAAGTTTATTCCATCTGAGTTAAAGTACTGTTAGTTTATGTACCATATATGTGCGCAACACATATTGCACCAAAAAGTCTTGTTTAGACTATACCATTTGGTGTAGTAGAACAAAGATTAGGGAAATATACATATGTCATTACTAGCCATAATATTGGCAGTTTTGAGATATGTCCATCCAACTGTTACAAAAATTCTATCTAAGTAATAATATAACGACATTTATTACATCATAAATGCCCTGAAATTATTTACGAAAACTGACACACTAATACCGCGCTATCGAAGCTCAGAATAATTACAGGTTCCTCGGGAAGGTATGCAGATCTGAGGTTAGTTATTGCTTAGTCTGATAAAGTGATAAACAAAAATCCAGGCAAGGAGTAGGGAGGGGTTATGAAGAAACCTCACAGTTAATAGAGAGTAAAAGTGCTCAAATGCACTGATTCAACTAGCTTCAACATAATATTACATCATAAATCTTTAAATTGTTTATATTTCAAATTTCAAGCAAATCGGTTGAAAAACTATCAGTTATCATACAATACTGTTTATTTTCGAAATTGTATAATTTCCTATTATTTTTTATAGTGAGAATTTGGATTTTAATTTAAGACACCATTTTTTTCTTTCGAAAAGAGGATAAAATTACCTTTCACATCATGTAGAGTTTTGCATAGGTTGTTTGATTAACTTAGGAGCAGTGCTGCGATGAAGGTAGAGATGTCATTTTCAAATATTATTTAATTAAAACTTTATTACTTAACCAAAAAAGTATGAAATAAAATGCATATAATAATACAAAATTAGCTTAATTAGCTTTCATTTCATGTATTCATATTTATAACTTGGTCGAATAACTTATAACTTATAAGTGGAAAAGTTCAGAAATTAATTTTCATTGAAAAGAAAAACCTTTTATTTTACAAAAAACATATACAATTTATTTATATGTTATACGATTTATGTGTTTTTTTAGTACACCTTATGTGTACCGTCTGCAAATAAAAATTCGAGTATTTTTAGTTGTGCTCTTCAACAGTCACATTTAAACTCTTCAAATGAGTTTAAGACACACTTTCAAAATCTTCTTAATCACACGCAAACGGCGAAAGATCTGCATTATGCTCCTAATTTTGTAGAAATCGACGAGCTCGACAAACCTATAATGGTGGGTGAGATATTGCAGGTCTTGAAAAAAGCGAAAAGCGGAAAAACGACAGGATTAGATAGAATCCCATACGAATTTTACAAAAACGCAAACACAGAATTTTTAAAGTAACTCGCGAAGGCATACAACCAGATGTACGACTTAGGAAGAGCAGATTCAATAATATAATATTTCCAATATATAAGAAGGGAGATAGCTCGGTTGAAGCAAATTATAGGGGTGTGGCGTTTATGAACACAAAAGCAATAATATTGATGAGTGTATTGATGGGTCACTGAAAGGCTATCACGATGGGTTGAAAACAATAATATCATTTCAGCATGCCAAGCAGGATTTCGTAAAAATTATTCCACGGTGGACAACCCATACAATCTAGCATCCATCGTAGAGTTGAAATTTAATGAAAATTACTTATGTGTAAACTGAGGAGCATAGGCGTTTCATGCAAATTTTGTAGATTTTATTGAGCAAGTTTATGAGACGACAAATTTAGCAGTCTGGAATGGAAGCGAAGTATCCGACAGTTTCAGCATGATTTCTGATGTCAAACAAGGTTGCTTGCGTTCCCCTCTTATGTTTGCGTTATACCTAAACGACTTACACGATTATTTAGAGGATAAGGTTGCTGCTATATGCAGATGATATAGTTATCTTGTCCGATGATGCAGAAACGCTACAGAAAATGATACGGAATCTTAAAACTTACTGCGACAGCTGGATTTAGAGGTAAATTTAGCCAAATCGGCAGTCATGGTGTTTAGGAATGGGGAATATTTAAAAACGACCTGGAAAACAAAAATATATCTGCAAAATGAAGCATATATGCCACTTGAAGTACGTATTTAAAAAACTACCAAATTTCAATCAGGGCAAAGTGGCAAATGTTCAATGCGATTTGTATACAAGGCTACACAAGGTTATGCGGCGCATATCTGGAGGATTGACATATTTAGCGAAGTAGACAAATCACAACGCTACTTCATCAAAAGAATATATAGGCTCCCCAATTTCACTCCAACCTACGCCATAATACTGGAATCAAATATGGAAAACGGACATTTGTACACAATGGACTTGCATTCAAGACACATCTACAAGACTTTGTTTGAATATAACAAAAAGAGATTGCCAAGAATGTTGTCAAAAAAAGTTCTATAAAAGAATGTATTTTGAGCAGAGAGACTAAACCTTTTGGGAAATGAGGCAATCCTAGTTTGGAATGATAAAACAACAAGCCAAGCATGGAAAAACAATAATTTCGTATATTAAATCACTTAAAAATGGAAAACAGGGTGAAAATGTGGCAAAAAGCATTAAGAAGAGAAAGTCAAATTTATAAGTACCTGGACTATAATTTAGGAGCTCAGTATTTTACAGAAAGCTTCAGTCATGCGCACATAATGTGAATTTTTAAGGCGAGATGCCACTTAATTTATTTAGAAGGCAAATATGTACAATAGAAACTGTACATTGTGCAACCTCAATGAAACGGAAAGCATACAAAACTTCTTAGGCCGCTGTACTGTATTAAGGTCTTTTAGACGAATTTATTTTGAGAGAGAATCGTTAGTGGAAGAGGAAGTAATCATTATGCTTAATGGGGAAATGACCCTAACTGGAAAAAAATTGATGAACTATATTACTAGTACTTTAAAATACAGAAAACTGATTATAAATGAATTTAATACTTTTTAATTAATATGAAAAACATAAGCAATTAATTTGAATTCTGTATAATTTCATTTTTGAATTATAAATAATTTTAAGCAAGAAAGTAAATTTATATAAAACCAACACCTCCGACAGACGACTATAAGTCATTGTCGTATTCTTTGTTTTTTAATATATTTTTAAGTAAATCTAACCAATGTTTTTAGACTTAAGGCATAATACTTATTTATGTTAAAAAGTTTTTGAAATTGAATAATAGAGAAGTAAAATCGAAAAAAAATCTAATCTATATGCAAAATGAATGGACAGCATACAAACATAAAACATATAAAGATGTATGCCTTGCACTTGGTTTACTCCTAGGCGACAATCACTGGGACAACATGCTTGCAGAACCAGTATTGGGCTGTACAGTAACGCAAATTCGTCTACTATTCACTATAGTGTTAGTGTTTTCGAGGACGGTTGTGCGATAATTATAAAGATTCAATGACTGACGATATACTGCACAGAATATATTGTACGGTATGCACAATAAAGTTTTAATTGCAATCGAGGATCTTTGCGTTGTCATTGCCAAATTACCACTCAATCATTTCGGTATGAATTCGCCAAATCGAAGTGCATCACCGAATACCGTGATGAATCGTGAACTGAAGTACAATACTGTAGAAATGGCAGCGATTGTACCTCGCTCTGTCTCACTAATGACTCATGAGGATTATCTCACTAATGACGAGCGCATTATGATAGCAGTTATGATAGCAGCTACCTTGACGCTATACAAGACTACTAGTCAAGACGTATGAACTACCTTGACGTTATACAAGACTACTAGTCAAGACCCCCTACGTGGTAGGCACCTTGACGTGGTGTAGGGGCTTAGCTACAGGCAAGCTTGCTGACTATTGGTCTCCTGCTCACTGTCTAGACAATGGTCAGGAGACCTGTTGTCGGTCTGGCTTGTGGGTACAACAAAGAACTACCAGTAGTTGTGTTGTCCTGTAGTTTAAGTGCATGTATGTGTGTCTTTGTCTCTTTATGTATGCATGTGTGTTTTTCTGTCTTTTAGAATGATTGGAAGTGTGTAGGTCCACTAGGTGTCTGGGGACCAGGGTTTATGATGAACCAAGACCGTCCATACGTGATGCAGAGCCACATATTATGGCGGATCTAGAGAGGAAAACTCGATAAAACCCGCAATCCTGGGTGTATGAACGACCGTGCCCAAGGATGAATGGCACTGCGTAAGTGTGTCTTAGAACGGTGGACTCCGGATACCTGGCGACCTCCGGTTTCAATTCAGCCTTTCCGGAGTAAAGGGGGCTATGCTTCGGACGACCTCCCTTTCCCCTACACTCGTGGGAACATTTATGGACTCTTTTAAAAAAATTAACAAACAAAAAACTAACAAGGAACTAGGTACCAGTTCCGAAGACGAGCTCCTGGCATCAAGTCAAGAAAACGAGCGAGTCGAAACCGCCATACTTACCAATGTAGGCAGTAGCAGCCGCACTGCGCCTACTTCGCATATAACTGAAAAATCGGCAGACAAGCACGCCAGCCATAGTGCGCCTGCTGAAAAATCAAAAAAGTCTGAGGCAAAGATCAGACGTCAAAGGTACCAGAAGGCTATGTTCATTCTTGGCAAGATTGCTAAAAATGAAGCTAAAGAACAGGCGTTTGACCGTACAGACAAAGTATGATACCAGAAGGTGGTCGATGAGTACAAGGAATACCAGGCCACCCTATCAAAACCCGCAAAGGCAATGAAGAGAGATCGGTCTCAGGACGAAACGGCCCATACTTCAAAAAGCAAGGTAGCGAGAACAATTTCTACTAGTAAACCGTCAACGAGTGCGAAAAGGGCATATAACGAAGTAGCAAGGGATGAGCTACAGGTGGCGCTCATTGATGATATTACCGGCAATGGAAAAAGGTGCTGGAGAAATGGGGTGAGATTGAGCCCAAGCTGGCTGAAATGGTGATGGAACACCTTTTAACAAATCTAGACGCCCCCACACCAGGCTTTGATTCATCAGAAGTGGTTCGTGGTTGCAGGGTCTTCAAATGTGATGACCAGCTATCCAAAGTATTTCTTGGTAAGTGATGCATGGGAAGGTTTAAGGCTAAAGCTTATCCTAGCCAACGATATCCCTAGAAGACCAAGGGCCCGCATTTGGCTGCCAATTATGAAGATGGAGCACGAGAAAGTACTCCAGTTGCTACAACGGCAGAACCAAAATGTGCCAATGAATGACTGGGTAGTCATCAAGGATGAGGGCACACAAAAGAACAATATGACGCTTCTTCTGGTGATAAACGAGGAATCCGTGAAGCCACTGGAAGAAATGGACTGTAAGTTGAGGTTTGGCGTACGGTACACGAAAATAAAAATATTCCGCCCAACAGGCAATGATGATGATGGCAAGGAGTTAGAGGATGCTAACAAATTGCTTGACGGCATGAAGCTCTGGAAGAAGCTTCAGAAACTTCATAAGCCTGCCCGAATGCTGAAAGTAGCACAAATTAACCTTCAGCATTCGAAAATCGCCTCGGACAATCTCGCCATCTTTCTCATCGAGGAGGATGTCGATGTCAGCATCGTGCAAGAGCCATGGGTCAGAGGTAAGAACGTCATGGGGCTAATGCTGAAAAATTATAACAATTTGTATATTAGGAACAATGGTAAGCCAAGATCATGTATCCTAGTTAAAAAATGTATTAATGCCTTTTTATGTCCACAGTATAGCGATAATGATCTAACAGTAGTAAGGATCGAAATGCCAGGTGGACAAAATTTTATTGTGGCTTCTGCCTACATGGCACATGATAGAGATGCTCCTCCGGAAGAGGTAGTCGCGCTAGTAAACAGAAGTACATCAAAAGATATTCCCACGTTAATTGGATGTGACGCCAATGCGCGGCATACGCTTTGGGGCAGTTCGGGAACCAAGGACAGGGGTGAGTACCTGTTTGATTTTATTAACAATTCAAATCTTTTAATTTGTAATAGAGGTAAAACACCTACTTTCACTTTCCCCAGTTCACAAGGGTTTGATGGATGGAAAGAAGTGCTAGATATAACACTCCTATCCGAAAATCCAGATATTGTAATTAGTAATTGGAAGGTATCTGACAAGAAATCCTATTCAGATCATAGTTGGATTCTCTTCAACTTGAACATCAAACCAAATCATACCATCCCCTTTAGAAACCCGAAGAAGATAAAAGGGGATATTTTTACAAGGGTAACTAGGGTGGAACTTAATAAAGTAAGATAAATTAAGATAGACTCTACTAGTAAGTTAGACGAGAGGATAAATAATCTTGAGGCAGCTTTTAATATAGCTTACAAGAAATCTTGTCCAATAAGTAGAAGCAAAAAATCTTTTCCACCCTGGTGGAGTTCAGAATTAAGTGATCTCAGGCAGAAAACACAAAAACAGTTTAACGAAAGCTATAAGGACAATAGTTGGCATGAATATAGGGACTGTCTTAAAACTTACAAGAAAGCTATCAGGGAGGCCAAAAGTAATGGCTGGAAGGAATTTTGTAAGTCAATTGAATCAACCTCATCCTCTGTTAGGCTCAGCAAGGTTCTATCCAAGGAAAGTGCAAATCCTTCTTATCTCAAGAAAGAGGACGGCACATGGACTGAAACTTCTGCTGAGACACTAAGACTACTATTAGATACTCAGTTTCCAAACTGTGGCGATGATGCTAGAGAAAACGGTTCAATCACCCTGGCAAGCACACCATCACAGATGGCTGAAACAATAGTCACAGCGGAAAAAATTAGGTATTCAATTAACAGTTTCTGTCCCTATAAATCGCCAGGTTTGGACTGTATTTTCCCTATTATGTTACAAAAACTACAAGACTTAGTGGTTCCATGGTTAGGGGAAATTTACAAAGCATGTCTTAAATACAGTTATGTACCACTTAGTTGGAGACAGGTTAAAGTAGTCTTTATACCCAAGGCAGGCAAAATCGGACATGAGTCCGCCAAAGATTACAGGCCGATTAGCCTAACTTCATTCTTACTAAAAACAATGGAGAGGGTTATAGAGCTCCACCTAAGACAAAAGGTAGAACGTTTTCCAATCTCCAAATCCCAGCACGCTTACCTCAAGGGTAGATCTACGGAAACAGCTCTGCATGAGGTCATTCGTACTGTGGAAAAATCGATTCATTTTAAGCAATACTCGTTGGCAACCTTTTTAGATATTGAAGGGGCTTTTAACAATGTAAGTAATAAAGCTATTCATGACTCTCTTTCCCGAATAGGTTTAGAGGAAGAGTTTAAAAATTGGATAGTTACTATGCTTAAAACAAGGATTATTCAATCAAAGTTAGGCAGCATAACCCAAACGAAGCACGTCAGTAGGGGGACGCCACAAGGAGGGGTTATTTCATTACTGTGGCTGCTGGTCGTGGATAATATTCTTAATATTCTAGATAAGATAGGTGTGAAAGCAGTAGCGTACGCCGATGACGTTGTTATTCTAGTGTCAGGTATGTTCCCTAACATAATTAGCGACATTATGGAAAGGGCCTTGGCTAAGATAAATACCTTGGCCACAGGTTGTGGACTAGGTATTAACCCAGGAAAAACTGAAATGATGCTGTTTACTACTAAAACCAAAATACCAACTTTCAGGTTGCCTTCACTAAACGGGCAACAATTAAAACTATCGGAAAAAGCCAAATATCTAGGAATTCTGTTGGATAGTAAGTTAAACTGGAAACACAATGTCGATCTTCGTATCAAGAAGGCATGTGTAGCTTTCTATTCTTGCAAGAGGATGTTTGGAAAAAAATGGGGGATTCGTCCCGATATTACCCACTGGATGTACACGGCAATTGTACGCCCAATTCTCACGTATGGTGCTGTCGTGTGGTGGCCGGCTCTAAACAAGAGCTATAATATCGACAAACTTAACAGAATTCAGAGGACGGCATGTGTAGGCATCACAGGAGCTTTTAGGACGACTCCCTCGGACGCCCTAAACGTGATGCTACATTTGCTACCTATTGATCTTCACATTAAAAACATAGTTTGTAATAGCGCTGTAAGACTAAAAGTAACAGGCGTATGGTTGGAACGAACATATGGACATAGTCGGATTCTAGGTACAGTTCCAAATTGTCTGTATACGATGACATCGGATTTTATGAATCCGTGTATAGACTTCGAAAGGAATTTTCAGAAAATTGTCCCTTCAAGAAATGAGTGGAAAAGGAAAAATTTCGAAGCAAATTACGATATCTCAATACAAGGTGAGATGAAAAAACTGCAACAAAGTAAAACGCCATAATTTTTTCATTTTTTTTAAATTTTATTGAATGAAAGCAAAAAATGGAAATAACATCAAATTTGAGAATCGGTTTAGATTTGTTCGAATTGGCCACCTTTGGCACGAACTATGGCCTTCAAACGGCCAATGAAACCATCACACGCTGCCCGAAAGTGGCTCTGCGGTATTTTGTCCCATTCTCGGCGAAGCGCTTGCTTGAGATGATCGACACTTTGGTATTTTTTAGTTCCAACCTTGCTTTCCAAAATACCCCAGGCACAATAGTCCAACGGATTGGCATCCGGAGATTTTGGTGGCCATTGTGCGGTGGAAATGAAGCGAGGAACCTCATTTCTTAACCATTCTTGGATGGCGCGTGCTGAGTGCGATGGTGCTGAGTCCTGTTGGAATGTCCAAGGTCTGCGGCCGAAATGTTTGCGTGCCCAGGGCTTCAGAACTCCCTCCAAAATATTTTCGCGATAGATAGATTTGCGCATTTATTTTGACCCCACGGTCGATGAATACGAGCTGCGAGCGACCATCGGCTGTTATGGCGGCCCACACCATCACCATGGCCGGCTTTTGAGTTGTGGTGACCAACCGAAGTTGCAAATTTTCAGCTGACCTCTCTGGCAAGTAAACACGATCATTTTGTTTGTTTACAAACTGCTGGATAACGAATGGTTTCTCATCGGAGAAAACCAAATTCGGCAGTTCACCACTTTCGGCCAAGCGAAGCAACTCTTTAGCTTTTTCGAGTCTAACTTTTTTTTGCGCATCAGTAAGAACTTGCACTTTTTGGAACTTCAATGGCTTTAGTCCAAGCTCATTTTTCAATATTTGCCGAATGGCATATTGCGATATGTACAGCTCACGAGCCATTTTTCGTCCACTGCGACGCGGATTTCGTTCGATTCGCTTCTTCACTTTTCGAACCATTTCTGCCGATGTTGCTGTTTTTTTTCGTCCACTTCCTTGACGTCGGGCTACGCTACCAGTACCATGGTAACGAGCGATGATACGAGACACAAAAGATTTATTCACTTTTAAATGCTGGAGGGCTCTAACGATAGCCACTTGTGGTTTTCCAGCCAAATGCAAAGCAATCACACTATCACGCTTGAATTCCATCACAAATAACTTTTTTTCTGAAAAATTCCCACCAAAATGCTTTTGTGCGCTTGTAAACAATATAATGAGCTGTCACTAGAATAAATCTGACAGCTGTGGGACGAGCGGTTTAGAAATGACAGCAGTCTGAAGTTGGTTGCAGTTTTTTCATCTCACCTTGTATATACAGATGGCTCGAAAATTAGCGGTGGGGCAGGAGCAGGAATCTTCGCACCATCTAAAAATATAAATAACTCTCTTAGGCTACCTAATGAGGCTACGGTTTTTCAGGCTGAAATCCTAGCAACAAGAGAAGCCTGTCGGCAAATTGCAAGCCACATCGAGAACAGATGTAGTGTTGCTATTTTTATTGACAGCCAGGCAGCAATTAAAGCTCTTGAATCCTTTATAACAAAATCAAAAATAGTAAAAGAATGTAGAGAAGCAATCGATGAGCTAAATCGATTGGCCGATATCACACTCATCTGGGTTCCTGGGCATAGGAACATCGTAGGGAATGAGAAAGCTGATAGTTTAGCCCGCTCTGGTGCCTCCCTAGACGCGTCACTGGCGGTACCAGTTTATATTACCCTGGAGACCATCAAAAGAAGTACCTTTCTTTACTTTCTGCAACTCGCCAATAACAGATGGAAAGCACTAAGGTCATGTGCAACCTCCAGGTTAACGTGGCCCACCTATAATAAAAAAAATCCCTGGAACTGATCAAAAGAGATCGCGTAAACACTGCAAGGCTTATTGCAGTTCTTACTGGTCATTGGTGTATAGGAACTCACGCAGAGAAACTGCGTATTCCCTATAACTCTCACTGCAGAAGTTGTATAAACCCGCAGGAGAAAGAAACAATAATACATTTTCTCTGTGAATGCCCAGTTCTAGCATCCAGAAGATATAGGTTCTTAGGAAAATACTTTTGTGATAGTTTATCAGACTGCTCAATGGTGAAGATGAAGGACCTATTAAATTACCTAAATTCAGTGGGATGAATTTAGTCTCTACTCTTCTATACTAGGGTTCTTGCGAGGAATGTGGTAACAAAACGGCGAAAAATCGCTAATTGAGGTACATTTGAAGTCATCTTATGGCCTGCCACTGCAACCAACCAACCAACCAACTAGTCAAGACGTATGTAGTACCTTGACGCTACAGTTCTACTGACTTATTTCGCAAAGACGTATTACTACCTTTGAGAGTTTATTTATACTCAAACGACCCAAGCTTTTCCTGTACCGCATCGATTCATTTGTCGTTTGTATTTTTGATACTTGTTGTCTTTTGTTGCTTTTGTTCGCCTGGGTGCACTTTCTGTGCTTTGTGTTTTTGTGTGTTCTTGAATTCGCCGTGCTTTGTATTTAATTCAACCACAGCTTTCAAGCTTTGACGTTTCTTGTCTTGTCTTGGTTTTGTTTATATAGTGCCGGTGTTAGTGCTTTTAATATTTATATTTATTTATTAATAAATAATAAAGAAAAATAATAAAACAAACAAAAAATAAATAAAATAAATATGTGAAAAGTGAATAAATAAGGTGTGTAACATATATTCTTCACTTATTTAAATACATTTCTTTATTTTTTGTTAATTGCAATAATAATTTCAGATGTATTTCGTGTGTTACCGATGCATATGCGGTCTGTTACTTATGAGTTATTTTATTATAATATATATATTATATAAAATTAATCTATTTTATTTTAAATTATATTAAAATTCTTACAGTGAGGGAAATTAAATTATATGTTGCGTGTTAAACATAGTGTATTGTGACGTGTAACTAAAATGTCTTTTGAAGTTACTAGTATAGTTGTTGTTGTTGATTGTTTATATTGAATCTATGTAGGTTAGAAATATGTGAATATTTCCTTCCTAACACCACACACTTACAATACATTCGTCATCTTTTATTTAAAAAAAAAATAATAATAATAATTTATATGGCAGAACAACGTTTGTCGAGGTAGCTCGTTATTATATATAATATATATAAAAGTTTGATATAAAAAATTTTAAATAAAATAAACAAATATATTTCTCATTTCAAGACATTTACTATATTGATATAACTAAACAGCAATGAAGTTATTGGTATATGCTTTCATTTTAATTCATAAAAATGTTTTTCTGTTACTCATTGGCTATTTATCTCAGCAACAGGTACCATGTAGACTTTGCTGAAGGGATGCATTAAAAGCGGCTGATACACCATCTTAAACATTAGCTGCGTTTCAGCAAACCTGATCCGCTCAATGATCTGAATCATCTTTGCTGAAGCGATACGGATCACGTTTGAAAATAATTGGCAACGCATGAAATATGCCAGTTGGGTTTGTGTACAAAATTTTTTGATTTATGTGAATAATTTTGGCGCTAAAAAAATAAGTGAGAAAATTTTGAATACAAAAAATCTAAAACTTGGAAAATA
This sequence comes from Teleopsis dalmanni, assembly GCF_002237135.1. NCBI lineage: Eukaryota > Metazoa > Arthropoda > Insecta > Diptera > Diopsidae > Teleopsis > Teleopsis dalmanni. The sequence goes on along the minus strand of NC_051847.1, from coordinate 110,369,369 downwards.
AATAAAATCTGTTGAAATGTCTGAAGTACGAAATGTAAGTTTTTATTTAGTATTTACTTAAAAACTTCAATTTAATTTTATAGTAAATAAATGGAAATTGCAGATTTTATTAGAATTATCGAGTAAAACTGACTCCTCCATTTTCTTTTTAAACACTAGTCCAAGTGTATTAAGCTCAAGGGATGAAGTGCATCAGCATGGATATAGTGGAAATTTTATGGAAACGATCAATAATTGTTCCGTTAAAGATTATTTGATTGGTATTTGCGCATAAAAAATACAATTGCTATATATTAATTATGTTTCATATATTAATAGATTTGTTAATAAAATCCAATCAGCAAATACAAAATAACCGTGGTGGTCACAATTGAACGAGAACAATGAAGAAAATTTACATATTTTTGTGGTATATGGCAAATATAAATGCTTTTCGCGAATTTGGTATTTGTTTTGGCATATCAAAAGCTTCTGTATGGAGAATAATTGAAAGAACTAGTGTTTAGCTTATATCAATTGCAAAATTTCCGTTCGTGATTGACAGCACACATGTTACAATAAATGCACCTCACCATAGCAATTAGGCTTATTTCAAAAGGAAGCATGAATACAGCTTAAACTTGCAAGCAGTTTGCAAATAAATGTAGATTTGTTTATAATTTTACTACACCATTGCATCGCATTGCCAACCTCATTTGCATTAAAATACATTCCACTTTTATCTTTTACATACATTCCACATTGACCCAGAAAGTGAACCAGATTAATTGCTGGTTCACCCCATTGTTTTTGTTTTGCATGTAAAATTGAGCGGATCATGTTTGCTGAAACGCAGCTATTATTAAAATATTATGGAAACTGTACTTAAACTAGATTGAAATTTACATTTAATACAATGTGATGTATATGGTAGAATCAGAAATCAACAAAGTTAGAAGATATATGCATGTTTGATTTCAATGAATTGCAGCATTGGGAATGCCATTAAATAATTGCATGTATGCAGTTGCTATTCGAGACGGATTTTATTATTTGGTGTAATTGGGTAAACATTTTACCCCAAAACCCGATCGCAAACCCGAAATATTTAATAAAAACATTAGTTTTCAAATGGACTCTGGTGCTTCTGTATCAGTTATAAATAAAGAAACATATAAACATTTGAACAGTCCAAAGCTGGCAAAGTGTAATAAAATTCTACATGCATTTGGTGAAAAGCCAATTCTAATATTGTGAGAGTTGCACACTGTTGCAAAGTATGGCGACAAAGAAGCAAATGTAATAATTATTGTAGTATATATAGCTTGGATTAGACTTGTTTGATATTTTCCATTTTACAATTCAACAAATATTAAATGTAGATGAAAATGTTAAACTTCAAATATCTAATCTTTGTATTAAATATTAAGAAGTGTTTAAACCAGCTATGGGTGCAATAAAAAAATTTAAAGCAAGTATAGTTTTGAAGCCAAATGCTACGCTGAAATTTTACAAAAGCAGAGAAATACCTTTTGCTCAGTTGGAAAAATTTAAAGAAGAAGCAGATCGACTCACAAGTGTCGGCATTTGGAAGCCAATTAAATTTAGTAATTGGGCATCTCCAATAGTATTGGTAACTAAACCAAGTGGAGCAATTCGAATTTGTGGTGATTTCAAGCAGGCTGTGAATGCACAACTTGACATAGAGCAATACCCATAAAGCCAACACGTGAAACGCTATTACATACCATTCGTCATGGTAAATATTTCACCAAAATTGATTTAAAAGATGCTTATATACAAATGGAATTAGATAAAGTATCATAAAGCATTATGGTCGTCAACACGCCTTTGGGCCTTTTCCAATATCAACGTCTACCGTATGGAATAGCTAGCGCACCAGCTATTTTTTAACGATACTTGGAACAACTAATATGCGGTATTCCAGGATGTGGAAACTACCTAGATGACATAATAATTTCAGCACCAACGAGTGAAGAAAACATCAAACGCACAGAACAAATGCAAGAAAGAAAAATGTTTCTTATTAAAAGACGAAATTGAATATTTGGATAGGAGAGTTACTCCAAATGGTATACTTCCTGATAATTCCGGGCTAGTAACTGTGAAAGAATTAAAGCCGCCTGTCAATCTAACGCAGTTAGAAGCATTTATGGGGAAAAATCAACTACTACTGCAATTTTATCCCGAACTACTCACAGCTAGCTTCGCTACATAATCCACTTCGCAGAAAGAACACACCATTTAAATGAAGCCACAAACAGCAACACGCTTATTTAACATTGAAAGATCACATTGTTAATGTAACACAACTTGCACATTTTAATGAAGATCTACCTTTAGTGCTTGCCACTGATGCGTCACAGTTTGGCATCGGTGTAGTGTTATCAAACATCCAACCGGATGGCAACGAAAGACCTATATATATAGTCAAATTGAAAAGGAGGGACTTGCAATTGTTTTTGGAGTTAAACCCTTTCACCAATATTAGTATGGTAGAAAATTTATACTTCTTACGAATCATAAGCCACTGATAACTATATTCAATCCAAATAAGCATTTTTCGACTATGACTTCAAACAGATTGCAGCGTTGGGCTATCATTCTTATGGCCTATAACTTCGACATCAGATATCGTCCTACAACCGCACATAGCAACGCGGACGCACTATCGCATTTACCTATGAATTCAGATGATGATTTTGACAAGAAAAAAGCTTGTTACAATATCACTGAAATATCGCCTCTGATATATGCAGAGACTATTCAAGAGCACGTAAAGGAAGGTTTTAAATTTTACATAACAAGGTTGGCCGGACAAATTAAAATCCAAAAACAAGGAAATATTGCCGTTTTTCAATCGTAGATTCGCATTGAATGTGAATAATCATATGTTATGTCTAAACACAGACACAAATCAAGTTATCATTCCTCGCACATTAAAGGAACATATTCTGAAGCTTCCACATAAGGGTCATTGGGGTATAGTCAAAATGAAACAGTTAGCTAGACAGCATGTTTGGTGGCCTGGTATTGAAGATGATATCTCTAATTTAGCAAAAACTTGCAGCATATGTAAAACAAACAATCCTTCTCCAGTGAAAGAGTTTCATAGTTGGTCAAAACCAACTTTGCCGTAGGAAAGAATTCATATTGATTTTGCCGGTCCAATATTTGACTCAATGTGTCAAATATATTCACAATTCACAATTTCCGTTTGTTGTTCAAACGCATTCCACTACAGCAACAAACACCATAACAGAATTAGCAGCTATTTTTGCAATAGAAGGTTATCCTAACATATTGGTTAGTGACAAAGGACCTCAATTTACAGCAGATGTTTTTAAGCACAGCTGTTACAAAGTATCTCGCTTCATACCGCTTCACACCGAACGCAGCAGGCAAAACACCTGCAGAACTAATTCATAACCAGCCTGTCCGCACACTCCTTAGTCAACTTTTTGAGCAGTCAGTAGAGTATAAGCATAGTAGCCGAACAATCAAATATATGACAAACCAACTAGTATATGCCCAAAATTATGCAAAGGGGAAACAATGGATCAAAGCCGTTATCGATCGACCAATTGGAAGAATGTTATTCGTCGTTCATACTGCAACAGGTTATGTTAAACGACATGTGAACCAACTAGAACTTAGGTCAAACAGAGATGTAAATAGTAACAACGTAAGTGACGATTGTACACAATTTTGATGGACAAATGAATCCAAAAATCTGTTGACTAATTCGCAACTACAACATAATATGCAGCAAACTCATCTACAACAATCTACTAATGGGATTATGAATTCTAATGTTAGTATCACAACTTTTCATAGACCTGTTCAGGGCGATCATTTTAAACATCACTTGGGTACTCAAATACGAAGAAGTAATCGGGCACGCCAAGAAGTTAGTCGGTTCCAGATTGCTGATTTTAGAAAGCACTAAGTAATTAAAAATTTAGGGAGGAGATGTTATGTATGTGTAAATTTTATATGTATTGTACTTTTTCTCTCTTATATAAATATCAATAAAGTTAGTCGTAAAGTAGCTCTAGCTGAAATCAGTCGTTTTTTTTCCACGCGGACACAACAGTCTTGTTTTGCTAATTCATATTGCTCAGGGTTTATGAAAACTCTACGACCAAAGAATGTTTCTATGGGTTTTTATTTTGCATGCTCAAGCTAGGTAAATTTCCTAAGTTCTGGAAGCTGGCCACAGTCATTGTCTTCCCAAAACCGGATAAGAATCCAGAATTCCCGCAGAACTGGCGCCCCATAAGCCTGCTATCAACCATAGGAAAGCTTGCCGAAAGGGTAATTCTTAGCAGATTAAATGATGTAGTGGCTTCACGCAATATACTCCCTGACGAACAATTTGGCTTTAGGAATGACCTGTCCACGGAGCTTCAACTGGCTAGAACGACCCAAATGATCCAAACAGCCCTTAGTAGAAGAGAGTCAACTGGAATGATCATTTTTGATATTTCTAAAGCTTTTGACAAGGTCTGGCATGATGGTCTGATAGTTAAAATGTCTCATCTAGGTGTTCCAGGCAGACTAACTAAGATCATTGGCAGCTTCCTACGTGGGAGGTCCTTTCGCACGAAAATCAACAGCGCTCTCTCGTCAGTCCGATCTATAGAAGCAGGGGTTCCTCAGGGATCGCCACTTTCCCCCACTCTCTACAACATTTATACATCTGATATTCCAATGTTAGGTCCCTCGACTCTGGCGTTATATGCTGACGATACGTGTATGTTATACTCAGATAAATGTGCTCTCAACATAACGAACACACTTCAAGAGCATATAAACCTCATTCTGGAGTATTTTCAGAAATGGAAAATAAAAATCAAAAATGAAAAAACTAAGGCTCTGTTTATAACGCGTAAGTGGAGACAGAATCCGTCGAGAGTAAGAGTGGGTGATATGGTGATAAACTGGGAGGATAGCGTTAAATATCTCGGCATCATGTTGGACAAACGATTCACATGGCTTAAACATGTTCAACTGAAAAGAATTAGCTGTGCCAAAATTCTTCATTACCTCCAACCACTATTTAGAAAAGAAAACCTCAATGCTAAGAACAGGAAACTGATATATAACCAAATAATTTGTCCTTCACTTCTATATGGTTGTGTAGCGTTTAGCAAAGCTTCAAACACTACTATTCACCAATTAGAAATTGCACAAAGCCAGGCTCTGAGAAGACTTTTCAAAGTTCCTTGGTATATTAGGACGAATGACATCCTTAGGGACCTCAAGATTGATCCCATCAAAAAATACATAAAGGATAGAGCCTTGAAATTATTTGCGAAATCTGACAGACTTACTAACATCGCATTATCAAATCTCAGAATGGTTACAGGCTCCTCGGGGAGGTATGCAGATCTGAGGTCAATTATTACTTAGTCTGATGATGTGATAAATAATAATCCAGTCAAGGCGCAAAGAGGGGTTTTGAAGAAACCTCGCAGTTAATATAGAGTAAAAGTGCTCAGGTGCACTGACTCAACTTCCCTCAACATAATAATAATAATATGGAGTAGTTATATATATATATTGATCTATCTAGAAACTCTTCTAAACATCTCAAGATTGAATGAAATCTTGAGATGCTGAATGAAATCTTTCTATTTGACCATTTACCGTGCTGGTATGAGGTGGTATTTTATGAACTTTAATTCTTAATTTGTCTTCTAATAAATAACTGATTTTGAATTTAAGGTTTTCTCGTTATCAATTACTACAGATTGAGGAATTCCGAAGAAGAAGAATAATTTTCTAAGTGGTTCCCTAATATCTTCTACTGTTTTAGATGTCACTAATCTGGCCTGAGCATATTTTAAATATTTGTCAATGGCTGTTAAAACTAAATTCTTTTCTGCAATATAAATGTCAGTACGAATGATTTGTCCGGGGAATGTTGGTATAGCGGTGGATTTTATTTCAAGTTTATTAGGGTGTCTATCGTATTTGTATTCTGAACATATCCTGCATTGTTTTATAATATTTTTACCTTTGCTAACATTTCAGGAAAATACGATTTTTCTAATTGTTTCTTGTCTTCTACGGCGTTTCCATGAGCTCGTTTGTGTTCAAGAATTATTTCTTTTTCTTGTTAATCGTTTGTTTCCAAATCTTTAACCTGTGTCTGAGTAAATCTAATTTTGATGTTATTAAAGTTTGTGGGGTAGAGCTTTTGGATTTTACCCATTATCTCTTCAGATGTGAATAATCCATTTATAAGTGATGGATTTAAGTAACGTTTGACAATTGATTTGAGGTCACTTCCAGAATAGTGAGGCCTAGTTATTGTATGACGATGGTAAGCTGAAAAAGGTAGTTTGTACTAGTAATCTTTCTGCCGTCCTACTAATATTAACATATAATCTGATTTTTAAAGACGTTTACTGGCGTTTCTATTGCTGGTATAAGATGGTGTCCAGAACTTTCATCCGAATGAGTTGCTATAGATAATGAATTTAATTCGGGTGGTCTCGACAGCGTATCTGCAATTATATTATTACTGCCTGGCTTATATTAAAGCTCATAGTCATACTCTTCCAGAATTGATTTTCATCTTGTAAACTTGACGTTATCATTTTTGTTGCTCAATGCGAATGTGAGCGGCTGATGATTGGTGAATGTTTTTAATTTCGCAATACCATATAAGTAGTTTCTAAGAGATTTCAGAGCCCAAATAATTGCTAGCATTTCCTTTTCGTTAGCAGCATAGTCTTTCTCTGTTTTACTCAATGTTCGTGATATGAATGTGATTGTTCTATTGGGTTGCAATAGATGTGGTCTAAGGCTGTATCTATAGCGTGATTTGAAGCGTCAGTAGTTAAATTAAACTCTTTTTGGAAATCTGGATATGTTAACAATACTTCTTTTGAGATAAGAGCGTGTTTAATTTTGTCAAAGGCTTCTTTTTGTGCACTGCTCAGGTTAACTAATGTTTTTTTCGATTGATTTTTTGAGACTCTCCCAATTTGCCCCGTCAATAAATTGGTAAGAGGCTTCACTATTTTGGCGTAGTCTCTAACAAATCTCCTATAGTAACCTGGTAGACCAATGAATGCTCTTAAATCTTTTAATGTTCTTGGATAAGGATTCTCGACTATTGATTTTACTTTAGCAAGGTTAGTAGAGATTCCGTCGGGAGAAATGAGGAAACCTAAGAACAGGATTTATTTCTTGAAAAATTCACATTTATCTAATTGGACTTTCATGTTAGATTTACGTAAGGTATTAACAATTTCGCGTATGTGGTCTGCATGGGATTTTTCATTTTTATTAAATATGATGATGTCGTCTATGTAGACATAACAGATTTTTCCTGTTTTTCCTTAAAAAGTCGTCTAAAGCTCTTTGAAAAATCGCTGGAGCGTTTTTAGTCCAAATGGTAGTCGCATAAATCATATTTTGCATTGTTTAAGGAAAAAGCAATTTTCTCACTGTCAGATTCGCTTTAAAAAATCTGATGGAAACCGCTTTCCAAATCGATCACAAAAAAAAGGTTTTGTCCTAATTGCGTCAATACCTCATTAATATCACGAATATGATATCTATCAGGTTATGTAACCGCATTAAATTTCCTATAATCTACTAACATTCTGTTTTTTTTTTCTCCAGAAGCATCTTCTTTATTTGAAACTACCCTTATTGGTGAATTATAGGGAGACCTAAAAGGTCTAATAATTCCATCTTCTAGCAGCTTTCCTATTTGCTTTTCAACTTTATTTCTCAAAGATGCAGGGTATGGACATTATTTAGTGTAAACGGGAGTATCAGAATTTGTTTTAATGGTAGCGGCTACTTATGTGGTGAAAGTTATTTTTTCGTTTTTTCTGTAATAAATTCATATGGGTATCTCTTTAGTTATCAAAATAAACGTCCTGTGATGTTAATTGCTTTAACTGAATTTTAATGGAATTTCTAATAATCATAAAGTTGTGTTTAGTATGAATAACCACAGACAGTTCTTTAAGAGTGTCGTTACCCAGGATGGCATTAAATGAAATTAAAGATGGGAGAATATAAAGTTTTAATTTAATATCTGTAAAATTGAAAAGATTTACAAGTTAACAATTGTACAATTGTTATTTTGTTCAATTTTTATGTCTTCTATGAAGACTTTATACAAAAATTAAACACAAATTGAGTTTAGCTCACTATGACGCGCTTTAATAAACTGCTTACGGATTTATTTCTTTTTGAGTACAGCACGTAATTCAGCATAAGAATGCAAAAAAAGGTATATGATCTTATGCTGACGTAGTGTCAAGAAATCGATTACATATTATATTTTATTATTACAACAATTAATATATTAAAATAAGTATGATAATATTTATTAAAAAAATTAACTATTTGCTGACTACTGGCAAATCTAAAGTTCTTAAATGTTTGCGTTGTTAACTTACATACGTGTGATGCATGATTTTTATTTTTCCTCCAACCGAATTCGCAAAAAAAGTTTTATCATTTCGTACTACCCTCTTAGCCCAGTTTGCCTGAATATAGTTTTTGTTAGAACTGGTATCTACTAATATTTTTAGAATTTCTCCTCTCTTCGTTCTGCACTCAAAGTAAGACAACGAAGAGACGTTTAATCTAAAAATAAATATCTGCAAGATTCATTGTTTCATAATTAATCATGCAATCCTGTTGTTCATTATCGAATGTATTATTTTCATTATAGTCGGACTGAACAAGTTCATGATAATTCGAGAGAAAATATTCTATGTCTTGTCGATTTGTGTTTATGTGAAAATTTTTCTGTATTTTTATTGGAGGATTAGTAAGGTTTGTGCTTTCTTGACGTTTTTGTGCATGTCTGAAATTAGGTCTATTGTGGTAGTTTACCATATTTGTTCTCAAACTAGGGTATATATTTATAGGTTCTGGTTTTGAAATCGGTTTTGGTACTATGGGTCTTGGTAGGTGATTACTGTATGAATTTTCCTGATGACATTCGCTATGGTCTTATACCATGGTTAAAATAATATTGTACGTGATGTACTTGAGGTGTAAATGGTTGTTGATATTGTGGCATATGCGCCAATTGTGGATAGAATGGGTGAATATATTAGATATTTCTTTGTTGTATTTGTGGGTGCGAGTAATTTCGTATATAACTGTTCTTGTTATAAGCATGGTGTGATCTAAAATTTTGGTTCTCCAATTTCAGACAGAGATGGAGTGCTTCACGCTAGTCTTTGGGTTTTCTCACTCCCAGTAACATGGGAAGACTGCCAAAAAGTTCTCTTATAAAAGTATTAAGGGCTTTATCTCGACAGGTTTTTGTTAACATCCGCCTTGACTCCACACAAATTTCCATGCAGCTTATTTTATTTATAATTAATGACAAATGTGAATAAACATGTTGATAAAAATTTTGGATAGAGTATCCTCCTTGTGTCAGACATGTCATTTGAGACTCTAATGTTCCTAAGTCGCGTTTGTCAGCGTAATGAGTTGTAAGACAACGTGAAATTACAGTCCAATCTAAATGTATTTGCAATCAAAATTCCGAAATATTTGGAACTGGTCATAAATATTTAATATTCTTTCTACACTTTTTTTCTATGAGGTCTATTTTGCAGGGTTGCCGGAAAATTCTCTCAAAGAATCAGGAGTTTTATCCATGTCGCTAATATTATTATTGTACTTGTCATCTATTGTTTGGTCAGTTATTGCATTTCTCGACAAATATAGTAGAAGAAGATATTTATATAAATTATTATTATTACTTTTTTCATTTCACTGTTCACTATTAATTCATTAAAATACAAATAATTTAATTTATAAAACTATAATCTTACTAATTATACTTAAATTCTTCTGGTCTAAGCTGCTGCTCCACCAATCAGCAACGGGAAAACCCGTTTTTGCGTATGAGAGTAAATACCATCTTATTAGACGCGATGGCAAGGTAATTGTGTATAGCAAGCTAAATATGGAGGTGGAAGAACGCAATACAGTTACTACTGTTAAACATGGTAGTAGCGGTTTTATGATTTGCGGATGTATGGCGACATCTGGTGTGTGGAATAAAGAATAATAAAGTAATAATAATAATAAAGTAATAAGTGGAATAATGGATCATAAGTTATATATTGATACATAAAGAAAAATTTGAGGCAAAATGCAGAAAAACTGGGCATTGGGAATAATTTTCACTTCTATCAGGATAATGGTACAGAGCTTTCTGCGTTAAACACTAAGCTTTGGTTATTATATAACTGCAGAAAAGTGATAAAAACAACTCAGCAAAGTCCAGACTTAAACCCCATAGAACATCTTTGGGTTCATTTGGAGTCCAAATTAAAAAAAGGCAGCTTTTCAAAGAAGTAACTGATGCAATAGGTTTTAATGGACAAATTGGTTAATATAGATCCAGCTATAATAGCAAAATTAGTTCAATCAATGCCAAAGCGTTTAAAAAATGTATTAAAACGTAAAGGACGTTTAACAAAATATTACATTTTAGTTATTAACTAAAATTGCTACTAAATTGCTTACTAAAATTGCAGTCTATTGCATAAATGACGAATACTTTTTTTGCTTTATTTTTGGTGTTTCGCAATATAATTGTTTTTTTTGTTATCTTAATTTTAAATTTTTGGAGTAAACACATTTACAACAAATAAACAGAATACAAACGTTGAAAACTGCATTATTTTTTTTTTAATTTTTTTGTTTCATTTTGTTATTATTATAACATTTTATAAAAATTTAGTTAATGATGAATACTTTTTTTGACCGCTGTATTTGTTTTTATTGATTTATTGCTGTCGCTTACGCGTCGTACTTAAAACTAATCATATCGCGTTAAAACTTAAAATTAAATATATAATAAATATAATCCTCAAACAATATCCATTACGGAATATTGTTTTGCAAAAATTAAACAACAGTAACTTGTTTTGATAAAATTGTATCAAAACAACATCTCGTAAGAAATATTTGTTTTGATACAATCGATCAATATTTATAATGGTCAATAAAATAAATGAGCATTAACTTATATATACACAAATAATATTTTGTGTCCTTTTCTGCAAGTTGGACATATAAAAAGAACCCTAGTTTAGTGTATAAAGTACATTTAAGCCGATGTGTATTGTATTATTTATTATTAAATTTATTTAATTTCATTTTGCATTTCATACATTTTATTTCATACTAATGCATAAAATGCCATTTTCATTAACTAAATTTGCATAAAAAAAAAATAAAATGCAGTCAAATTATATGCCATGTTGCTTTCAATTAATGGAATTGGCACATTGCCAGTGTAAAAAATGTTTATAAATTTGTTTTATCATAACAATTGTGTAATTTTTTGTAACTGAAGTAACGAGCGCGACGCATCAATTCGGTTACATGTATTACTGACAATACAAGTACTGTATACTGTCAATGTGCAATTCTTTGCGGTTGGTAAATTTATGAGAAACGCGTGTGCTACATATAAAATTCGTAAACAAAACAAATTAGCAAAGGTAAGGCAAAGAAATGGAAACAAAGGATACGTCATTGTGGGCAACATTACATATTATGTACTGCATGTACGCATTTGATTTCAGTTTCAAATCATTCTATTGTGTTAAGAATGGTAGCATTCTCTCACTCTCAAACAACGAATACGAATGAATAGGCGTAAAAACAAAATGGAATAAAATGAATATTAGTTTCGTTTGTTTGGAGTACTCTAACTCTAAACATTCTAAAAGTAGTTGCAGTAGTTGAGAGTACTCTTTTGATTTTCAGTTCATGCATTTAATTTTCAGTTCATGCAAAAATTATGTGTTAGTAAGTTTTTTTATTAATTAAATATTATTTAAAATGTTAACAATATTAATATTATATATAATATCATATTATAATATTATATATAATATTAGAAATTCTCCTGATGAAGGGGAAAGCGAATTTGCCGAAACATGTGTAGGGATACGCAACATAAAACTTTCCAAATAAAAGTTAATATATTCTAAAAAACAAAAATAACCGCATTTAAATATTAATTTGTTAATTTTATAATAAAGCGAATTGCATTTTGTACATAAATTTATTTAAAAAAAAATAAGTTAACGATTGTCTTTGGTACAATGGTTATTTTATGTAATTTTTTTGTCTTCTATGAAGACTTTGTACAAAAATTAAACACGAATTGAGTTAAGCTTACTATGAAGCGCTGTAATGAACTGCCTTCGCATTTATTGATTTTTCTGTTCGACACGTACTTCAGCATAAGAATGCAGAAAGAAATATGATCTTATGCTGACGTAGTGTCTGGAAACTGGTTACATATCGCATTTTTTATTATTAATATTTTACAATTGATATGTTAAATATGTTAAATAATATGTTAAAATAAATATGATAATATTTATTAAAAAATATATTATCCGCTGACACCTTCAATGTTTACGTTGTTAACTAATATAATGGGTTTCTTTACAATTTTAATATAAAAAATATGAGAAAAAATAACGCTCTATAGTAATATTAGTTTGCTTTTTAAAGTTAATATATAAAATATCACAAATTAAAAATTAAATTAATATACAAATTAAATGTTTAGCATCGCCTGACTTATATCTCTTTTTCAAGATTGTTGTGTTATTGATCTCTACTGAAATTCCATATTTATATAAAAATTTATACAATATCTATACAATATCTAAAATCTATACAATATACAGAAACTGAGTACATATTCAAGAAGATATTTTTATTAGTTATAAACTGAATCTATTTCTAAACATTCTAAAAATCGCTCTTGACTCAAGAAGACACAAATAAATATTTTTACAATATCATACATAAAAATATTTTTTAGAGAAAGGTAAATAATATTTACTAAATAAGTGAATTGAATTATTTTATTACATCATAAAAAACTAAGGTCAAAGAAGATAATTAATCCTTTGCAATAGATGTACCTGTTTAAACAACTTTTGCATTGAAAATAATAAAAAAATAGAAAATTACAACCTAATTTACATACTTTGTTGCTGCAATTATTGCAAATTTCTACGCACCTGCACCTTCCTTTACTTTTGCGCAGGCAACCGAACGCACACAAAATATATAAAATATTTCTACAAAAAGAATAGCTTTGAAACAAAAATAGGTAAGCTCAAAGATTAACTTTCAATTCGTTGAACTTGTGTTTCCAAATAAAGCTGTAGTTTATAAGCTCGTTCTAATTTAAAGCACGGCAAGTGCTTTGGTTGGTGTCACTAATTAAATAAAAATAAGTGACAATAAAACCTGGAACTTGAGCATTGAAAGTTTGTGCAGCCTTGGCTTCTTGTGGATAAACACGATTAGTCATCGCTTCTAATTTGACAGGCACGAGTTCTAAGCCTGGCACTTGCAGTCCAACAAATTATATACGGACTATAAACTAATTAAATAAAATTCGATTATTTCCAAAGACCACTGATGAAGAGTACTTGGCAATACTCGAAACAGCGTTGTATGGTCAGCCAAATTTCAATAAATTAAATAAAAAATTTTTGTTTTGCCTTTCTTTGCTATTCGAATCGGTCTAACTTTTAAATAGTTTCTTTCGTCATAAAAAGACACGCCATTATCGGCAAAAAAAAGAAAAAAAATTTACCTTAAAAATTAGAATTATAGGAAATATGAACAATAATATTGTTCAGCTTTTCCTTAACGCGATTAGCGAACTTGTAGAGAAACATTTGCATAGCTTCTTTGTAAAATTGCACCCAAAAAAGGCGCTTTACATATAGTAAGTTAAAAAAATATGCATATCAGATGTCTCTACAAAAAGAATAGCTTTGAAACAAAAATAGGCAAGCTCAAAGATTAACTTTCAAATTGTTGAACTTGTGTTTCCAAATAAAGCTGTAGTTTATAAGCTCGTTCTAATTTAAAGCACGGCAAGTGCTTTGGTTGGTGTCACTAATTAAATAAAAATAAGTGTCAATAAAACCTGGAACTTGAGCATTGAATGTTTGTGCAGCCTTGGCTTCTTGTGGATAAAGACGATTAGTCATCGCTTCTAATTTGACAGGCACGAGTTCTAAGCCTGGCACTTGCAGTCCAAACAAATTATATACGGACTATAAACTAATTAAATAAAAATTCGATTATTTCCAAAGACCACTGATGAAGAGTACTTGGCAATACTCGAAACAGCGTTGTATGGTCAGCCAAATTTCAATAAATTAAATAAAAAACTTTTGTCTTTGCCTTTCTTTGCTATTCGAATCGGTCTAACTTTTAAATAGTTTCTTTCGTCATAAAAAGACACACCATTATCGGCAAAAAAAAAAAAAAAATTTACCTTAAAAATTAGAATTATAGGATATATGAACAATAATATTGTTCAGCTTTTCCTTAACGTGATTAGCGAACTTGTAGAGAAACATTTGCATAGCTTCTTTGTAAAATTGCACCCAAAAAAGGCGCTTTACATATAGTAAGTTAAAAAAATATGCATAACAGATGTCTCTACAAAAAGAATAGCTTTGAAACAAAAATAGGCAAGCTAAAAGATTAACTTTCAATTCGTTGAACTTGTGTTTCCAAATAAAGCTGTAGTTTATAAGCTCGTTCTAATTTAAAGCACGGCAAGTGCTTTGGTTGGTGTCACTAATTAAATAAAAATAAGTGACAATAAAACCTGGAACTTGAGCATTGAAAGTTTGTGCAGCCTTGGCTTCTTGTGGATAAACACGATTAGTCATCGCTTCTAATTTGACAGGCACGAGTTCTAAGCCTGGCACTTGCAGTCCAACAAATTATATACGGACTATAAACTAATTAAATAAAAATTCGATTATTTCCAAAGACCACTGATGAAGAGTACTTGGCAATACTCGAAACAGCGTTGTATGGTCAGCCAAATTTCAATAAATTAAATAAAAAATTTTTGTCTTTGCCTTTCTTTGCTATTCGAATCGGTCTAACTTTTATATAAAATATTTCTTTGCAAAAGTAGCATTATTTGAAATACTCTCAAACTATTTGAAATACTCTCAAATATTTGTTTATTTGATTTTAAAATTCAAAACAAACGATTATGGAGAACAAATCAACTCTCACTCCATTGAAACGAATGCAGCACACATTCCATTCTATCGGACCGTTTACTCTCATTTATTCCTATTCACTTTAGAAATCATTTGTAAATATGGTACAAATTTGAGACTGTAACGAATGACCGCAAAAACGAATGTTTTGATGCAGCACTTTAGTACACAAACCATTTATATCTTAAAAGCTCATATTACACGGCAATAAGTCTTGTCCTTGAGCAAGCAATTATTGTTTTTAGTTTTTAGTGTTTAGAAGCGTGTTATTGAAGATTGTTTTTTAGGGTCGAACGTTTATCAATATGGTTTGTTTACAGCACATCTCCCTTATGATATTACCGTATTTTACGCGTATATTACCGATTTTGTTCCATATACAATTTTCATTGAACATATTTTTAATTGCATCATCCACTATTTTCTTAAATCATTACTTATACTATTACATTGATTGAATCATCGTAAACACAGCAAAAATATTACTATTTTTGGAGCTGATAACGGGAAAATCATAAAGAAATTCCGTCACCTATAGTTTAGTACAAATATCAATTAGAATTAGCTACTCGATGAGGACGCTGTTATGTCTGCTGCACCTTTTCATTAATGTGTGAAAAACAAACAACAGATAGTAAAAAAATTAGAAATAAAGTCTTATAGATTTCAAAAAGTTATACGACCTGAATTTTCAATCACATTGCGTTTAATGAAATAATTGTTGTTAAAGCGCTAAAAAAAACGGAAATCCGTTAGTTTTGTTTGTAAGCAGTTTCATGGTATATCAGAATGCGACGGTATAAATGGAAGTGATTGTTGGACCTGAAATCTGAACACTGATAAAAGATGATAACTTTTAGATAAAAAAAGGGTTCCGGAAGCAAAACTGCACGGTTATCTTTTAACTTTTTTTTTGCACGAGTATACCTTTTAAATGTAGCTTTTATCTTTTTTTAGATACCTTAGGAACATGAAAAATAATAATTTCCATGATGAAAATTTAAATTTTTGTCTTTGTCCTTTCTTTCTTTGCTATTCGAATCCGTCTAACTTTTAAATAGTTTCTTTCGTCATAAAAACACCACTATCGGCAAGAAAAAATTAACATTGAAAATTTCTAAAGTTGAAAGAATTTTCAATTTCTGTTCAAAATTTGGTTTAATGCTAGTATGCATTAGCACTATGTCTACTTCAATGATCTTAATTAAGAACACAATTGGCTTTTATGATTCAGCGTAATTCGTGTTAATATACAAATATTAACTAAATCTAAAGCGATCACAAGCAAAGACTATACCATAACTACTATTAGATCACGAATTAATAATTTTGAAATGTTACTCCAGTTCCTATTTACACCTGAAATCACAGGATATCATCTAGATAAGCCCATCGCACGCTTTAATTTGCTTATGAATATCGATTTAAAGAACCGTTAATTTCACTAATCATTGCACCGGTGTTTTACTTGGCAATGGATGCATCTTTGCCGCTGTTGAACTTGGAAAATTGGTCTTAAGTGCATACACGCCAACTTTACCGCACACAGCATTTGGGTGGTTAGTAACAAATCGCACCGACAATTCAAAACGATTTGGTTATTAGAAATATAATAAAGAAGGATTAGAAATATATACAAACGTTTATTTAAATATTTACGCTATTCAAAATACATACACGGAGACATACACTAGTTAGAAATTTGACAAATAGATCAAGTAGGTTTAATGGAACTACTAGAGCTTGTACACTTCCACAAATTAAAAATTTGCTAAATCAAATGACCTGCACCATTCAGTAAAAATATTATAGAGTCACAATGCCATAGAAATTAATTTTTGTTCTAGCAAAGAGTATATACACATAGAGTGTGCATGTCGAACAAAATATCAGTCACAAAAATTTTGTTCTACTGGTTTTTTAAAAACCCAGGAATTACTCAATATTTGAGTCCTTTTACTATATGTGTGCAAAGAGACTGTATTTTCATTGATATGTGCACATTATCACACTCAACCGCTCTTTTGGTTATAAATATGCTCATTTGGACATAAAAACATATGTATATACATATATGCATTTTATACTCTGTTCGTTTTCTTTAATTTGTATGTATATTTAAATATGTTCATATTTCGTTTATTAAACTATTTTGTATATATGTTTTGTTCTTTATTATTTTACTAATATTTGCAATATTACAATTTAATTTAATTCTAAGAATGTAAAATATGTACTTATATAATATTCGCTAATTTGACACTTGCTTAACTTAATTAATTCTAAAAATATAGTTATCTATTTTACAATGTTTGGTTATTTAATAATACAAATTATTTTAATAATATTCTTATTCTTAACATTTAAAAAAAATATAAATTCACTATATATTTTTATGACTAAATTCTGGCTAAGTTCTTTTACATTATTGTTAATAAGAGTTGTATTAATTGATCTTGTATTAAGTGCTAACTTGAATTGTAGAGCTAACATATTTCATATTCATTTTAGAAATGTGTGTTGATTTTAGACTTCTCTAAGGCCCACAAGCAATGCTTACGAAGTAAAAGCAGAATTAAAAAATCAAGAAGCTGGATTAAATGTTCATTACAGGGCCCCTTAAACCACTGAGGGGTTTTTTCTTGCACATTTCTATTATTAAACTTTTAATGCCAATTGCATCTGGTTTATTCTTGAATACATTTTTAAAAACCTCGACATGTTTACAAGAAACATTGAAAAAACTTTCTGATGGCGCAAACAGGTTACCGAAGTTTGAGAGAGAATTATAATTTTTATAGTAGATGAAAAGCTCACTTGGAGCAGTCAAAATTTCATCCCTTTTTTTTTAAGTTTATATTGCAAGCTTCACAATTTAGTTTTGAAAGTATTTTTTTAGCTACGTAGCCTATTGTGTATCTTAAAGACAATAAATCAATATTTATATTCTTTGAATTGGAAAATGCATCTGATATAATGCAATTTTCGATGTCATTGCACTCTAGATCAGAGGAGGCTTATACTGCACAGTTACTAGACACCCTAGAGTTATTTTCATCGAGTTCCATCAAAGAAGAAGAAAGCACATCATCAAGGCACTTGTTATCATTATCCTCACTTATTTCACAATTGGCTACATAACTTAACTGAATAATTTTACAAGTCATAACTTTCGCTAAAATATTATTTAATTCACTTGCTGTGGGGTTTGAGTTATTGCCACCTTTTTGACGAAGAATTGCAAAAATATTTTCAAGACTATCTTGATGTAAACGCTTTGTCATTAAAAAATAAATTTCAGTTGAGGACTTTAAAATGTCATCTGCTAATAACAAAGCAGCTTGTAAACTGAGTTGCAGTCCTTCTAAAAAAAACACTTTCTTTGATGTATCTGCAAAAGACACCTGTTTAATATAATTTAGAAAGTATTTAATAAAATTAAAACTTTCATTTTCCAATTGGATTGCTGATCTAAAAGAATTGTCAGCATATAAAGAACAGCTATTCATACAATCAAATATTCGATCAATTTTTTGTATGAAATGTGCAGTTGCCAATGCAACTTCTATAGTGCTTTTTTTAAAGCCAGATGTATCTACAACGGTTTTAATAGCAGCTACAACAGTTTTGCTAAATACTTGTGTTGCAAATTTTACTCTCATTTTTTCAAAAGAGTTAGGGAATATATGTTGTCTTGTTAATTTTGGGCACATCTTGGTAGTTGAATTTTCTTCATGTTCCCACAATTCACGCACAACAGCAAAACTTGCAAGACCATCAGGAGTATTAAAATCACACTTACTAAAACTATTTCGCAAGGATTTTATCAAGTGAGGGAAATCAAAGAAGCAATAAACTTTTAAATTGTTATGAAAAAAGTATGGATTGTGGATTCCAGCACCAAAAATGGAATAACATTTTCTGTTTGAAGACCCTTGATCACATATTAGTGCACGAATTTTGATACCCATTTCATTTAAAATATTTAAATTTTCAAATATAATGTTTGAAAGGCATTCACCTGATAATCCATTGGTGGAATAAAAATAATTAAAAATAAATGACCAGTTTGTGGTCAGATCTTTAACCATAAACACACAAATATGTTTTGCTATAGTTGGAGATCTGAAAAATCCATTGTCCTCAACTCCATCAATTATGTCTAGCTTCTCATTATATTTTAATCCTGGTCTGATAACCATTTCATCGAAAACCATTACAGCATTTTCTTTATCGATTTCTTTTAAATTTTGACATTTATTTTGCACGAAATGAAAAGCACTATTTTTGAAGCCAGGTTGAAGTGATTTAATAGGCGCCCACCGATTAATAGTACTAGGGTGTGGTAAATTTAAATTTAATCTGTTCCTTAAAAATAAGTATGACGATGCGGAAACATAATATATATTTTGCACTAAAGTCTTGACTTCTTCAGAATATTTTTTTGGTCTGGATGACAGAAGTAAATTACAAAATGTGTTGGTATTACTTGAAACTAATTTTGTGTCTGTATCAGTTTTAATGTTGCACGAAAACTTTTTTAATTGCTTTCGGTATTTATTGGCTTGCACTCTTTGAAACCTATTTTTTTTAGTAAGCAATTCAATTTTTTTTGAAATAGTAAAAAACTGTTTTTTATAAAATTCCACTGCTTTCAAGTTTTTCTCACAATTTGTGCAATATGTTTCAATGTTTGTTTCCGCTTTTTCATTGTAACTGACAGGCTCGTCAAAAGAATCGTTGTCGGAAATTGTTTCAGGTAAATATATGGGAACAGCACTACGTTTCAAAAATTTTTTACATATATCACTAGAGTGACACTCATCTGGGTTCCTGGGCATAGGAACATCGTAGGGAATGAGAAAGCTGATAGTTTAGCCCGCTCTGGTGCCTCCCTAGATGCGTCACTGGCGGTATCAGTCTATATTACCCTGGAGACCATCAAAAGAAGTGCCTTTCTTTACTTTCTGCAACTCGCTAATAACAGATGGAAAGCTCTAAGGTCATGTGCAACTTCCAGGTTAACGTGGCTCACTTATAATAAAAATAAATCTCTGGAACTCATCAAAAAAGATCGCGTGAACACTGCAAGGCTTATTGCGGTTCTTACTGGTCATGGGTGGTTAGGAACTCACGCAGAGAAACTGCGTATTCCCCATAACTCTCACTGCAGAAGTTGTGGAAACCCGCGGGAGAAAGAAACAATAATACATTTCCTCTGTGAATGCCCAGCTCTAGCATCCAGAAGATATAGGTTCTTAGGAAAATACTTTTGTGATAGTTTATCAGACTGCTCAATGGTAAGGATGAAAGACCTGTTAAATTACCTAAATTCGGTGAGATGGATTTAGTCTCTACACTTCTATACTAGGGTTCTTGAGAGGAATGTGGTAACAAAACGGCGAAAAATCGCTAATTGAGGTACATTTGAAGTTATCTTATGACCTGCCACTGCAACCAACCAACCAACCATCACTAGAGTGAAAATGTTTGCTGCATATGAATAATATATTATTATAATTGTCTAAGTCAATATTACATTTTTCTCTCCATATTTGTCCCATTGGAGTATCAACTGACGGAAATTTAAATAATCTTAAATCTTCATTTTGACGATTATTGTCGCCGCAACTTTGTATACAGCATTCCTTATAATGCTTATAATACTTCGTACTCATGTTTAAAGCGATATTTATTATACAAAATTTACTATATTTAATTTATAAAAAACAGTATGACAATTTTATACAATTGGCCAATTTACACTATCATGAACGTGAGATGAACTTGACGACAACATGAACTGTCAGTTCAGTTTACACTATCATGAACACTATCATAAACGGAGAATACGTGACAATCACACCATGCACGTCTATGATGGCATTCAATACTCATAGGAATGGATACTTTCCGATTTCAGAAATACAGTTGGCACAATGTGTGTCTTCAAAAAATGATGTCTTCATCTGTTCAGATACACAAGAAATATATTCTCTTGAATCAGGCAAGTGCACTTGCGAAGTAAATCTATTTAATAATAGTACATCATCTTGCACTTGGCAAAGTTTCACAAGTAATACCTTATGGATCCAGGCTGTTGCACAAAATCAATGGATGTTCGTCGCAAGAAATCCTGTAAAGCTAAACGCAGTATGTGACAATGAGCATTCTCAGGTGAAATTGCAAAATACAGGTTTACTTGAGCTCCCACCAGGGTGCATACTCTCACATCATACGGCAACAATAACCAGCCATTACACAATGACTACTCGCTTAAAATATTCCCACACAAGCTTCCATTCAAGCCCAATAGGGACAGCGATTCCTCGGCAATCATCTCTAAAGTTGAAAAACATCAGCATGGAGACAGCTAATGATGAAATAACTAGTTTGAAGGCATCTTTAAATATGATAAGGTCTCAGGAAGAACTGCCGAACAATACACTATCGCAGCACCAACACCATTTCATTGTGGAATATATGGCACTTGGTCTCAGCGTGCTCATATTCTGCAGCATAATCGGTCGATATTTATTCCGAAGAAATACACACCGTCACAGGATTGGTACACCCCACCCACAACCACGAAGACGAGTTCAAGAGCAACATGCAATGTCCGAGTTCGAAGTAGCAGAATAGGATTGACTGGCGTCAATCGGGGGCAGAATGTCCAATTTGGACATAATAATGATCAGCCTAAATCTTGTATTTTAAATAATATATTTTAAATTATATATTTCATATTAATAATATTCTATTATTTTTGTTTTGTTGTCAAAGCAAATTTTTATTCTCATAATGTTAATGACTTGATGTCTTAGCCTTGAACGGTGGGTTAAGATATCAAAATTTATCATAACAACAACAACAGTTGTATATCACACGAGCACACTTTGCTCGTCATATGAAACTGCAGATAAGCCATGCATTTAGCATGTGCAATTCTTTAATATAGAACATTATGAGAAATTAAATTTGCTTGTGCAAGGTCAGTATTGTACTTATTAAATAATAATTATGTTTGTAAAGCAAGCTGGTATATGGACTTAGTTCAAGGTTAAAAGGAAATAAGTTTATAAGCATATACCAGGTCGCTAAGGAAATTACGCAAGTAATATTCTTTTTTGTCAATGCATACAATTTCCATGAGAACTGTGACCGTTCCCACAACTATGCTGAGCGATACCTAATCGCTACTTTAATGCAGCTTAAGTTATAGAGCATTATCGTGGGAATTGTATGCATTAACACCTTGCCAAATGTGTATAAAAACTCAACATTTTTCTAATAAATTTATCATTCAATACAGAACAGCCCTTGCGTTTTAATTAGTTCAAGTGCTTATTAAAACTCAATTGCAAATAGGTTCAAGTGCCTAGTTGCTCAAAAAATATTGTTATTGTTTGAATCCACCTGAAGTTGGTTTAAGTGCCAAATTCAGACCTTGCAATAGGAACTGGTTCAAGTGCCAGATTCCTAATCATAAGCAACACTGATTCAGTTTCAATAAGAAACGACTTATTGAACAATAACTGTCCTTATATTATTACTTATTGAATTTTTTGTTAAACTTTATGAAGTTTACTGAAGCTCATACTTTGCATAATTGTTCAGTAATTTCTGAGATCTGAAATATATACAAAACATAGACTGGGAACAGCAAATTTTTGTGATCCTTTAACATTTGGCTATTAGTGGAAAAAATTTTATGGAAAACTTGTATACATTTTTTGGGTATCGCAGATTGTAGTGAAAAAAGTCATAAAAACACGGGCGATTTTTGCAAATTTTCACTTTTAATTTTACTATTAATAAAATTTAAACATGTTTTTATTTCAAATTGGTAATAATATCCTAACCTGTAAAAAATATAAAAAATGATAATTTTTCAATTAGTAGATAAAAAATTAAATGGGTTCACATTTCGCCAAAATTGTACGAAATCTCAATTTCGCCAAAATTTCATACAATTGCGAATAACATACAATAATTTACAAAATATACTGTAATTTTCGGTTTTACAGAAAATTCTATTATGAATGAAATAAAATGGATTGTAAACAAAAAATAAGTTTTTTGGTATTTTTGCAGACATTTATTGCTTTCATATTTTCATTAGTTGCTGTTCTTGATTTCTCAATTGTTAAATGCACCTTTCTACATAAAAATACCAACAACTGTAGTTCAGAGCGCAGAAAAGCAATACAAATTGCTTTAAAACTCATTAAGTATAAAATGCTTAAACACTCCAAACTCTCCCGCATGTTAAAACTGAAAAATTAAAAATTGAGTCACAACGAGTCCATATGACACAAAAATAACTCAAATACTATTTCCCCGATTTCTGCGACCGATTTTTGTGAAATTGCCATCACTTCATTTTTAAGATTTTTTGAGTGATGCACACTCTATGTATATATACTCTTTGGTTCTAGGTATCTACTACTGGGTACCCAAATCACTCAAATCTCTGCCGACGTCGCTTCAGTCGTTTTTGCTTCATACCAAAGAAGATTTTGCAATATTCTCTGCTTCATAGGTTCAAGAAATTTTTATATTTCTTTTTTGTGTTTTTTTCTCCTTTTGCTCTTTGAGGTGTTGTTATTGCTTCCTTGAATTATAATGTAAGTAGTAAACAGAATTATTCGCTATTTTATATTTAGTCATGCCTACTTGCTTTGTGTTTAAATATAAACATATGGACATTGATATTTTTGTATGTAATTTCGGGGGCAGAAGATATCAAAATTTTATTTGCAGCATTGAAACAATTTATCATTATGATGGCATTTGAAGAAAGAATTATAATTGTTTTCGTAATTAATTGTTATTAGGTATAGATTTACAATTTTATCGCATTTACATAATATTTATATTAAATTTTAGGAAGCAATACAATCATAAGAATACATATGTATGTATGTATATAAAATATTTACCAATAATTGGTAAAACGTTTTTTAAAAATCGTATGCTTTAGCTTTGCCAAATGTATTATAATAAAATTATATAGAAATCAATTTAAAATGAATAAAAAAAACTAAAATTAAACCTTCGGTTTATATGGCAGTTTGAATAATTAACGCTATTTCGCAAATATATGCGCTTCACAGATACTGAATAAGTATAAAAGGAATATCAGTACAAGGGATACAAGTATATCGACTATTAGCTTTTGCAAGCGGATAATTGCCGAGAAATGGAGATTTATTTAAATAACTGCATAAAGGTTATCGTTAATTAAATAGAAATGACAATTTTCATGTTACTAGTTGCGCACTAATTTCCAGACCACCTATGAGGTAGTCTGGAATGGCGCGTTTTTTTACATGGTGTCCCCAGGAGGCCTAGTCCATGTTAACGAAGAAATTTTGTTTAATAAAAAAAATATAGAAAAGAGAATTTTTTTACTATTTCAAAATTTTTTTTATTATTTGTTCTCTATTTCGACTATAGTTTATAATAGTTCTCAAGAATTTGAAGAACTTTAGTTTTTTATGTTAATATACATTAGTATTTTTGACAAAAAGATTTTTTACATATAAATGATAAAGAAATATATTATCACACATAAATAATTGGAAAATAGAATGGTAAAAAAGAAGAAAGAAAGCAACCGGCATAAAATGTATTTTCCGAAAATAGTCCTAAACCTGCCTAAAATCCTACCACAACAAGGTCCAATGACAAAACGACAACAAACAACTATCTTAAAATTAATTCACTTAAACTATGTAATTTGAACAAAATCAATAAGTAAAGTAAGTAGTTATGGTAATAAATAAATTATAAATAAATGTGATTAAGCCTGTATTGGGGCAAATTTGTAATATAAGGTCATATAACAATTTATGCCTTAGTCGATTTCACTTTCTCTACCATCCATAGGCAGTGCTTACGAAGTAATATAAGCAGAATAATTCAATTCGATGAAGTCTGCAGGCCCCAATTAACCAACTCGGTAAATTATGGTTAAGTAAATTGAAATTTCCTAGGGATTTTTTGCGCTGCACTTATGTTAAAAGTTTTCAAATTTATTTATTTTTTTATTATACATCTTATAATATGTTCCCAATGGTAATATCAAATTTACCTAATTTACCATACTCGAAATTCTGGTAAACACCAACATTCGCTGCCATACGGACATAATTTATAATTTTCCTCAATTTACCATCAATTACTCGAACTCGCACACGGTCAATTACATACAATTATTTTGTTATACCTGGGCCCTGTTGCACCAACACTTTTCACTTTTCACTTTGCAAATTTTTATGAGTTTTTGAGCATTTTTCTCTCATTGAGAACATAAAGCATTAATTTGAGAATTGAGTTATGCAGAGTTTTGAAAACACTCAAAAAATGCAAAGCGTTGCACCATTGAGTATAAATATTATAGAGTAGAAACATTGAGTAAAAATATTATAGAGTCACAATGACTCAATTTTTAAATTTTCAGCAACAGGCACGGGAGGGCGGAGTGAAGATATTTCTTCTTTCTGCGCTGCTGCTAGATCGGCTGCGCTTGTGCTTGTTCTTTCTAAAAATTTTACTATAAATGAATGAAGGACAAAAATGAAAACAAAAAACAGATTTGCTTGTTTACGAAGGCAGGCAGTACAAGAAAAGAGTCAAATTAGTTTTTGGTGTAATTATTTGTTTTTGCAATTAATGCTTGCCACCAGCAAGCAGCACGTAAAAATTGCATGCATTTAATATCACTTCATAATGCAAATAAGACAATCATCCCTACTTGTTTGGAAGTTTACTGACCTACATATATATATGTATTTTATAAACATATGTACTTTTATTTGGAAGAATATGAATATTTTTTCATCTTAACATATTTTAGGAACATTTGAAGCAAATGAAACCAATTTCAATTTTTTTGTTTAATCAGGTATAATAAAATAATTGTATGTAATTGACCGCGTGCGAGTTCGAGTAATTGATAGTAAATTGAGGAAAATTATAAATTATGTCCGTATGGCAGCGAATGTTGGTGTTTACCAGAATTTCGAGTATGATAAATTAGGTAAATTTGATATTACCATTGGGAACATTTTATAAGATGTATAATAAAAAAATAAATAAATTTGAAAACTTTTAACATAAGTGCAGCGCAAAAAATCCCTAGGAAATTTCAGTTTACTTAACCATAATTTACCGAGTTGGTTTATTGGGGCCTGCAGACTTCATCGAATTGAATTGCTGGGCTTTATTCTGCTTATATTACTTCGTAAGCAATTCCTTTGGATGGTAGAGAAAGTTAAATCGACTAAGGCATAAATTGTTATATGACCTTATATTACAAATTTGCCCTAATACAGGCTTAATAACATCTATTTATAATTTATTTATTACCATAACTACTTACTTTATTTATTTATTTTGTTCAAAATACATAGTTTAAGTGAATTAATTTTAAGATAGTTATTAATAAACATGGGTTAATATATATGTATAAAAATGTAAATATTAATATTTATTACGTAGAAACTTTTGCTATTTTTTATGGTTATTCACGGGATATTGATCAATTTATAATTTTTTGTGTTAATATACATTAATATTTTAAACAAAGCAATTTATACATATAATCAATAAAAAATAATGTATCATATATATATCTAATAACGGCAAGAACTAACAAATGTGTTCTCTTATTGGTGGTGGTATTCCTCTATTCCTGAGCGTTGTTTGTTGTCGTTTTGTCATTGGGCCTTGTTGTGGTAGGATTTCAGGCAGGTTTAGGAATATTTTCGGAAAATACCTTTTATGTCGGTTGTTTTCTTTCTTATTTTTTACCATTCTATTTTCCAATTATTTATGTGTGATAATATATTTTTTTATCATTTATATGCAAAAAATCTTTTTGTCGATAATACTAATGTATGTATATTAATATAAAAAACTAAAGTTCTTCAAATTCTTGAGGACGAAATAGAGAAATAGAGAACAAATAATAAAAAAAAATTTTGAAATAGTAAAAAAACTCTCTTTTCTATATTATTTTTCTTAAACAAAATTTCTTCGTTAACATGGACTAGGCCTCCTGGGGACACCATTTAAAAAAAACGCGCGATGCATTATACCTCAAATGTGGTCTGGAAATTAGTACGCAACTAGTAACATGAAAATTGTCACTTCTATTTAATTAACGATAACCTTTCATGTATGTCGATCTAGTAACTATAAATGATTATGCAGTTATTTAAATAAATCTCCATTTCTCGGCAATTATTCGCTTGCAAAAGCTAATAGTCGATACACTTGTACCCCTTGTACTGATGTTCCGTTTATACTTATTCAGTATCTTTTAAGTGCATATATATGTAAAATAGCGTTAATTATTCAAACTGCCATATAAACCGAAGGTTTAATTTTAGTTTTTCTTATTCATCTTAAATTGATTTCTATATAATTTTATTATAATACATTTGACAAAACTAAAGCATACTATTTTTAAAAAATGTTTTACCAATTATTGGTAATTATTTTATATACATATGTGTTCTTATGATTGTATTACTTCCTAAGATTTAATATAAATACTATGTAAATGCGATAAAATTGAAAATCCATACTTAATAACAATTAATTACGAAAACAATTATAACTCTTTCTTCAAATGCCATCATAATGAAAAATTGTTTCAATGCTGCAAATAAAATTTTGATATCTCTTGCCCCCGAAATTACATACAAAAATATCAATGTCCATATGTTCATATATAAACACAAAGCAAGTAGGCATGAATGAATATAAAATAGCGAATAATTCTTTTTACTACTTACATTATAATTTAAGAAAGCAATAACAACACCTCAAAGAGCAAAAGGAGAAAAAAACACAAAAAAGAAATATAAAAATTTCTTGAACCTATGAAGCAGAGAATATTGCAAAATCTTCTTTGGTATGAAGCAAAAACGACTGAAGCGACGTCGGCAGAGATTTGAGTGATTTGGGTACCCAGTAGTAGATACCTAGAACAAAAATTAATTTCTATGGCATTGTGACTCTATAATATTTTTACTCAATGGTAGAAATCTGAAAACAAACTCAATTTGCTAAGTAGACCTGTGGGGGCGCGGGTAACAATGTTACATGAAATAGAGAGCACAATGAATTTCTCTACAACGCTCTATAACATAGTGAGCACGTGCATGTAAGTTTTTTGTTATGATTTTGTTTCCTTGTACTCTATTTTGTACCCTTGTGTATTTTTATTTCATTGAAACTAAATATCACTTTTCAGCACCAAATTTAAATAGAGGAATATATTCTATTTTATGGTCATAGGCATAGGCATATGAACATATTATTATTTTTGTTTCAGAACTTCCTAGAAATAAAGGCTACTCATGTTTTTTTTAATGAATTTTATTAGTTTTGGGTTTATTCTCATATATTCCGTACATTCCCATATATACATATACATATATACGTATATATAATATACGTAGAGAAATGGCGTCAAATACGGAAAGAAGATGAGGTTGTAACTGCACCATCAGAATTGGTTAAACATTTTTATATTTATTCTTTTTATTTATTTATTTATTAACACATGAAGCTCATAATATATACATACATACATATGTGTATACTGAAGCAATTAGTAAGCCTATACATACATATTTTTAAAAACAGTTTTAAATCAGAATCAAAACAATAAAAATAATAGTAGCATTGTTTCTGATATGAAACAAAAAAAAACCAAACTTCTTTTTACGCTTACAATTTCTTAATATTGGATGCAAAATTAATACAAACATACCTACATGCTGAGAAATAGAAAAGAAATATGTAAACATATACAGTGATGAACAAAATTATTGGCACAGCAAGCAAAGTGAATTTTTGCACTATTTTTATCCTGTTAATAATGCGATTTTTAATAGTTCAATTTGCTTACTGTGCCAATAATTTTGTTCGTTACTGTATGTATGCTAGTAGAGTGCACATGCAATATGAAAGCACACAAAAAGACTAGAGTAATATTTTTTTCCTACATATACCTTCCTAATAAATTCGCAGAAGCACTGATCAATATAACAAACGACGAAAAGAGTTATTTGAGAGAATCGTTTTGCCCTTTACTTTAATTTCCAAAGCAATTCAGAAAACAAGACATGAAGAGAATGGAGTGTTTTTTGAGTGCAAAAAGGTTGCCAGCAGCAGCAACCTCATACAAAAATTTGCTTGTACGAGATTGCTACTCTATAATATTTATACTCAATGGCAAAACTCATTTGGCACCCTGCTTGCTGGTGCCAAGCATTAATTGCAAAAACAAATAATTACACCAAAAACTAATTTGACTCTTTTCTTGTACGGTCTGCATTCGTAACAAGCAAATCTGTTTTTTGTTTTCATTTTTGTCTTTCATTCATCAATAGTAAAATTTTAAGAAAGAACAAGCATAACCGCGACCGATCTAGCAGCAGCGCAGAAAGAAGAAATATCTTCACTCCGCCCTCCCGTGCCTGTTGCTGAAAATTTAAAAATTGAGTCATTGTGACTATAATATTTTTAGTCAATGGTTTCACCAATGTACTTTTCGATGAAAAATAAAGTATGAAAAGAAAAGTGAAATATTTGACAAAAAACTGGTTTCTTTGCACTTTCTGTTGCACCAATACTTTTTACTTTGCGCTTTGCAAAAGTAAACTGCAAAACTTTACAAAAAAACTGCACATGATTAATTCACCTTTATTGCTTTACACAAAAAATAAGTGTCTCATGTATATTAATAAGAGACAAAATGCGTATAATTAAAGAAATCATTAATAAATAAATAAAAATAGTTTTAAAAAAATAGAAATAGAAAATTAGTTTAAGTTTTTGAAATAAATTTAGTTGCAATAATTAAAGGGATATATTACCGGACAATACTTTTAAATTGTGAATTAAAGAGTTCAGTTTCTAAAAAAACTTTATAATACATTTAATATAAATATTTTATGTGAATTATTGTTCAAGCATGAACACTTATTTATTATAATGATCAGTTTATTATTATTGAAGTCTAACGTTTATTATTATTATAGTCTGTTATCGTTCAAATTTTCCGAATTATGAACTAAGAAAAAACATGGGTAAAAAATATCCTATAATAGCTAACATTGTGACATTTTTAAATATCTAATTATCCGTATCTAATTATGATAATAAAAATATATATCTAAAGACAATAGAAGAAAAAATCACAAGTGCTTGGACTTCCGTCGTTTTTTGAACCTTGTTTGAAATGTAATTAAAAATAATACAGTCCACTAAAATTAGTAAAATTAGTTAAGTTCGTTTTAAGGTAATTTTGTATAAATTCAGAGAAATGTTCTAAATAAAATCAGTAATTTAGGCCCTTTATGCGTAGGGGTCTTTTGTATTAGGATAATACACAGCGACAAGTAAACAATACTTTAATAACTTATAATATTTTAAAATTAAATAATGACAGATTTTCAACTAAATTTTTATATAAAAGTAACTTATTACATTTGTTAACTTTGTTTTTCAATATAATTGTTGTTAAAACAACTCATACTCATACGTTTTACATTTAAATTCTTTTTTTATAACTTTTCAAACTGCAAAATTAATTAAAAGCATAAAAATTGTTTCTATGGATATACACAACTAATTTATCTACGATTCAATGTCAATAAAAGAAATCATATACAAAAATTTTGTGTTTTGTATTAATATATAACATATAATTGTACTAAAATTATACAAATATTACAAATTGTAATAATATAAATTATTAAAATAAAATATTATTTTAAAAACTTTTATTTTAAACAAAAATTAAACTCATAAATCATGTACTCATAGCAACAAAATATCAAACAAACAAAAAAAAAAATATACAAACAGAAACGGAATGCTTTCAAAAACCAATACAAAATGAAACTGATCTAATTTTTTGGTGCAACGCTTTGCTTTGCATTTTATGCAAAGACTTTGCAATGAAATTTTTATTTGCAAAGTACAAACTAAATCATGTTAAGTCTTTGGTGCAACGCTTTTCACTTTTACTTTGCAAAAAAAAATCACTCATAAGTTTTGCAAAGTGCAAAGTGAAAAGTGTTAGTGCAACAGGGCCCAGATAATAAAAAGTCACTGGAAATGATGCGATGACAATGGCTTAGTTGTCATAAAGAAGTTGATTAGTAAAATTACGTTCATTACTAAAGTAGGAATATCGATAAACAGCATATGTGCAGTACATGAAAATATACTCACAAAAGCTAACAATTCATAATGGAAGAAACAAAAAGTCAGACCACTTATACTGTAATATATATATTATTTGTGTGTATGAATGAAGTTAATCTGACAGGATAAAGATTGTCATATCAATGATCGCAGAATTTAGAAGGATCTTTGAGTATTATCTTAGCACTCCAGCCGGTTGTTCTATTCTTTCAGCAGTTATGCCGTATATATGGTATATATTCATAGACTCATATATAGACACATAGCCAATAAAGTACTATGGAAAGACATCATAAATACATACAGTGACGAACAAAATTATTGGCACAGCAAGCAAATTGAAATTTAGCACTATTTTTATCCAGTTAATGATGCGATTTTTATAATGGACTTCTTTGAACGTCTATCCAATTCCATATTTGCACAACCAAGGCAAATCTTATACGAAGATTGGAGAAATGATGGATAGAAGCCGCTACATCTTTCGGAGCATTGTGCAGTCTTTCAAGGGGGCGATATTTTTGCAAAGTGCAAAGCACACAGTTCGTGAACGCAACATAATAACACGAAAAGTGAAGGTCAACCCAAATTGCAGCTGAGGTTAAGCGAGAGTTTGGCAAGGAAATTCATCCCATAACGGTTACAAGGACACTGCAAGAGGCTAGTTACAACTATTGTGTCGCTAGACGAAATCAGTTTATTTTGCAAATGAACCAGCAGAAGCATTTCGCCTATGAAAATGAGTACTTAAGAAAGCCAATCAACTTTTGGAACAATATACTCTTCTCGGATAAAAGAAAATGTAACATCTTTCGATCTACCAAACGCCACCAAACGGCTTGAACAAAAACAAACACCGAACTGCAAAAAGAAATCTTGCTATATCTGTGAAACATGGTGGTGTAGGAGTGTTTGTATGGGGCTGTATTTTCACTGCGGGGGTCGGCGAATTGGAATTCATTGACGGCATTATAGACAAAAATTATTATTTAGACATCCTCCAGAGAAACGTCAAGAAAAGGGCCGAAAACTTGAGTTTACCTGCTACATTTAGCTTCCAACATGATAATGACCCAAAACATACGGCTATTGATGTGCGTATGTGGCTCACTCATCATGTAAAACACATATTGCCGCATCCATCTCAATGTCCAGATCTCAACCCTATTGAACATCTGTGGGAAGAATTGGATAGATAGTCCAAAGAAGCCCATTATAACAACAAAGGCAAAACTGAAGGTGGCATTGCTGAAGAGTGGCAAAATTTTGAACCAAAAACCACACAAAAATTGATTTCTTCGATTCTAAAACAAATAGTAGCTATTATTAAATAGAAGAGCTGGGCCACTAAATATTAATTGCAATCGAAAATATTTTTTTTTTGAATTTGGTTTTTAATTTTTACGTTTGCTGTGCCAATAATTTTGTTCAGCAAAATTCAGTTTTTTTTTTTGGGTTTTTTAATTTTAAAAAATTAATTATAAAAGATAAAATGAAATAAAATGGATTTAAAAGGTAATTAAGCATTTTATCTAAAAAAATTTTTTGTTTATTAAAAATCGCATCAAAGTTCTAAAGTTCAAAAAGCGAAAATAAACTTTAAATTATTCTTTTAAATTTTGAAATAACGAGATAAAACTCACGCAATAAGTAAAGGTCCAAAAAAAACCTGTGCTCAGTTTGTTTGTTTACATAATACCGTTAATTCTTAAGCAATTTGTTCCTATTTTTGCTCACTTTATATTCTTTAACATTTGAATTAAACACTTAGCGAACTCAGTAATCAAGTAATTTTTAAGTAGTAACTCTTTTAAAGTATCGAATCCAAGAGAAAAGCAACGAAAGAGAAATAATTATTAAACTATGGAAAGATGGAAAAAATTTCCGAAAAAGTGGCGAAACGATTGGAAGAACGTACTCATTAGTCTAGTGTATAGTGAACTTTAAAGAAACCAGAATTTTACCATCTAAACCGCGACCTGGGTGTCCAAAAATTTTATCAGTTCGGAAAGGCCGAAAAAGAGTCAATACGAAACCAAATACTTCACTTATCAACAGACAAAAAAGCCCCTGAATTTACAAAGAAATACATAAATAAAACTCTGGAGTTTTACAAACAAGTAATATTTCTAGACGAAAACAAGTACAGTATTTTTGGTATAAAAGGAATCAAATTGTGTGGCGGAAATCAGGAGCGGTGCTAGAGAAACAAAATCTTATTGGTATAGCAAAGACAGCGCACGGCGCACAGTGTGACAAAACAAATATTATGCGGTCAAAATTCGATATTTTCGGAACCAGTAGAGATATTGATATGAAATTTTCCTAAAATATAGTTTTTGAGATGATCTTTCTTTTAAATCTAATTTTGTACATTCAAGGTTAAACGTTTTACAAATATTTCGGGACGTTTAGGTAAGTCGATTGCGCTCAAATTAGATTAAAAAGAAAGATCATCTCAAAAACTGTATTTTAGAAAAATTTCATATCATATTTGTCAAAAATTGGGCGGTGGTGAAGTTATGGTATGGGGTTGCATGGCAGCTGGTGGTATAGGCCAGTTGGAATTTACGGAATCGACAATGAATAAATAGGGCTTTTTAAACATTTTAAAAAGGGATTTAAAGCAAAGCGCAGATAATATGGGCTTATCCACGACGTTTTGCTTTCAACACGACACGACCCAAAACACACAGCGGAGATGTTCGAATTTGGCTTTTATGCAATGTTTCAAGACAGCTTAAAACGCCTCAACAATCACGTGATCTTTACAATTCGTCAACATGTGATAACAAGTAAAGAGGCTTTGAAGATTAAAATGCAAGCAGAATGGGTGAAAATTACTGCTGAAGAAAGTCAGAATTCAAACAAATTAAATGAAGTCCTAAAACAGCGTGATTATCCCCTAAAGTATCAATTTGAACCTTATTTTATTATTTATACGTATTTTATAAGCTTTTTTATAACTTAACGTAGAATTTTTTGGACCTATACTTACTTCTTGCGTGAGTGTTATCATATCAAAGGCAAACATGCTTAAAAGACTGATCTTCGCTAAAAAAAAAACATCTGCACAAGCTAAAAGAGTTCTAAAGAAATCTTCTATAGACTGATGAAAGTTCCTTTAAATATAACTCATCAAAAAATGCATTTTCTGTAACATTTTCAAATATATCCAAAAATTTTCAAATTCGAAAAAGATACTCACAAACTGAGCCATCGTGTAGGTTTTGTTATATTTTGGGAATGTGTTGCATATAATGGGTTGGTGATTTGGATCTTACCATCGACTCTATACGATTATACCTTTCCTTCCGGATAGGTTTATTGCCTATTTCTATATATTCTTTATAAAGCCATTTCAAAGTTAAACTCAAACATACACGTCGAAATACTTATGCCGACTTGTGTATATCAATTAATTTAAAAAATTTTGGTTAACAATTTTGGTCGTTTTTATATTGTATAACAACTTTTTGACATTAAAGTATCACGAATTAATATATGTTTGATCAAAATTTAATTTCTTCAAAAATACCACCATTTCAATACATAGTACTTATTGGAGCATAATTAATCAGATTACCCTTTATAGAAAGCAGCGAGAAACCATAAACAGAGAAGCGTTAATTCATTTAATAAACGGCAAATGAGTTACAGGGTTACAGTTTAAACACCCATTTTGTTATGTGTTAAGAGTGCGAAAAATGAATCCAATAACGAAGGAGACCTTTTTCTCTTATGTATTTTTAATTCCGAGGTTTAAAATATACATACGAGACATAGGCATCTACCTTAATTTAATTCTAATAACTCTAAAATAACATGAAAACGTGGAATAAAAGTATAATCAATTCTCATTTACATGCTACAAACATAAATGTTACCCTTAGCTAAGTGGACGCCTTACCTGAAGATAGATCAGCTAATTCAAAAATTTGGAAAGAAAATAATTCTCCAGGCAAGTATGAAATCTGGAGTTCGCAGCGATGAACAAATTTATTTTAAAGCTCTAAAATGTTGATCAATTAGCATTCGTCTACGGCTAAAATGGCAAGACCGAGATGCAGCCAAAAAAGCAATACATGAACCCAGTTTTTTTCACAATTTCTTTATTTTAACTGTCGAAATTTAAAATACTTTTAAGTATCTAGAAATGCAAAAAGTTTCAGAAAACGACAAGCTTGACACAAAATAATTTCAAATAGATTATAAACTCATATCTTATAAAATAATTTCTATTTTTAACCCAATTGCAAGCACTGTAACCGTACCAAATGTATTAAAGAATTTCATTATTATTAAAATTCTCAGATAGCAGACATGCGTTCTGTAACTATAATGAAAAATTGTCAAGAACATGATGGAAGAGCCTCTTCACAAGAATCTTGAATTAAATCAGTCTAAGTTTAACGCACTCTTATATCTGACTTTAATTGATTTCTTGGATATAATTCTTTTAATCGTCAGTCTAATTGAACGGCATTCAATGCTTGGCGTGTGTAAGATACAATTGTAGTGCTATTAAAGACCTGATACTATGAATCAGCAAGCCGAGTATTATCAGGGGAAAAGCTCAGCAAGTTTGTGCAATATCACCACTATTCTCAACAAAGCTTTCGAAACAGTTTTTGAATTAACAGATCTTCCAGATTTGTAGTTGGTTTCTAAATAAATACAAATCGCACGTCAAGCTAAGTGATTTAAGGAATAGTGTTATTTTAGTAACCTCCATTTAAGACAAGTAAAACCAACCTGACGGAATAAACAGAACAGAAGAAGAGTGGTAATTAATGCCAACAACAATTTTAAATTAGGTATCGATGGTATTCAAATTTAAAACGTAGAATATTTTGATATTCAGGTACCAACGAGAAGGTATCCTTGCCGCTATAAGAAACAAAATTCAAAAAGTCAGGGCAAAATTGGAACGTACGTTATTTGGATGTGGGAACTGGCAAAGAGTGTTTTTGTAGTAAACACGAAAGTGAAAAAATTGAAACCTATAAGCTATTATACGCATTCAATCGTAATTTACAACTTTGAGAGCAAATATTAGCTGAAAACGAGAATTGCAAGTGCAAGTCCAAGTGGTTGGTCATATTTAAAAAAGCTTCAAAAATATAGACCACGTGCGTTAAAATGGAACCCACAAAGGATAAAGTTTAGAGGTAGACAATAAAGGACGCGGCAAAGGACGGCCGCCAAAAAAATAAAAGTCATTCTTTCGTTA
Organism: Teleopsis dalmanni; assembly: GCF_002237135.1. Taxonomy (NCBI): domain Eukaryota; kingdom Metazoa; phylum Arthropoda; class Insecta; order Diptera; family Diopsidae; genus Teleopsis; species Teleopsis dalmanni. The sequence continues at coordinate 110,332,817 of NC_051847.1, read as the reverse complement.
ATTTACTTTTAACAGTTTCTTCAAAATGTAAATTCGTTAAGTTTAATAAAATATTTGAAAAGAAAACCTTTGAATAAATGTTGGAAAATCAAACTCTTCCGCAATTAAATCATTCTTGAATTTTAAATTATTAGCACAATTCAAAGATTACAGTATTTTTTAATATACAATGTGTTCACATGAATCAACAGTCAATAAAATTTATCACTGTATTTCATACTATTATTATTTATTTCATCGCCTTTAAATCTATATACATAAAAGAAAGTCGTGTTAGTTAGACCACTTATAACTCAAGAACGGCTGCACCGATTTTAATCATCTTTGATTTATTGGATTCGTCTCCGATTCGAATAGCAGAATATATATATTGGAAAAGTCCACTAATTTTAACAAATAATAAATTTATAAATTTCTGTTTCAAACTGTTGACAGTATGACAGTTTGAGTGATACTGATTTTCTTTTTGAATTTTTGTGTGTCATCAATATTTCAAATATTTTAAATTTCAAATATAATAAATAAATACTGTCGTCAATATCTGAGCTGTAAGTACCGAAATTTTAAATTTTTTGTTTCATAAAGAAATAAAGAAATTATTTAAAATACAATTAGACGTCGGAATATTACGCATGCATCCACTGAAAAAGAACGGGAAATCGCACGAGAAAAGAGCCACATTAGTACGACCCGCCTTCGCGCTTCTCAAACACAAGAGCAAAGAGAGGCAGCCCGTGAAACGGCTCGGTTGGCAATGAATAATGGTCGAGCTTATCACACAGATCAACAACGAGATATCTTCGACGCGCAAAAAGAAATGTTTCAACTATTGATTTGTATCAAGCAGCGTTTCCATACGATTGCGCAAATGATTATACTTCGCAGCCTTCGCATTGGTCCAATGGACGTTACTTACGTACATTGTGAAGCATTAAAGTTTGCTGGAGATAAGCCGGGACTGTGCTGCCTTAATGGCAAAGTAAAATTGCCATTATTGACTCCGCCACCTGAGCCATTGCATTCATTGCTTTGTGGTGAAACACCAGAATCACGACATTTTCTAGCGAACACTCAAAAATACAATGGCTCCTTTTAAATGACTTCATTCGGGGCAGACATTATCGAAGAACATGGATTTAATCCGACATTCAAGGTAATTTATGTTGAAAAAAGCAAATGTTGAATACAGGTGAAATACAGGTGAAAAAGTTTTGTTATATTCCTGTATTTGTGTATTTGTTTTGTTTATATATTAATATCCTATTAACTATTGAACATAATAAATTTTTTGTATTCATTTTATTACGTTAATAAATTTTTTAATTTAGTTAACCTAAAATTTAATATAACATTCATTGACTGCTACGCGGCACGAAGTTCGCCGGGTCAACTAGTATTTAAATAAAAACAATTGGTTTTGTAATTTATAATTAACGGCTATGCTTAATCATTTTTACGAAGCTGGGAATATAACTGAATTTATTTATTCTATTTTACAAGTAATTAAATTTTTTATTATAAGGAATAACAACCCAAGATTGCGGAAGTTAATTATTTTTTATAAAACCAATATCAGAAAAAACAAATTGCTTATTAAAGTTTAAAGAAACCGATTAGAAGTAATTAAATATGAATAGGGCAAAGTTGGAAGCTACGTGCTTACCCTAGTGCATGTAAGTTTATTCAATTTTGATGGTCATAGTGCAATGCATAGTGCAATCCACTGTACGTAACATACGTAAAAACAAATATGCAACTTGTTGCTCTTCAATAGACTCTCATTTTTGACTTGCCTCTTAAAAAAATACCGACTGATATAAGAAGTAATCATTAAGTGTACATAATAAAATAACTGGAAAGAATATACATATGTACCAAAAACGATGCAAAAACAACCAAACAAATGTCATGTAAAAAACGAGGAAATACAAAACAAAACCTTTTAAGAGAAAGAATATTATACGATCTAAAGATGTGAAGGGTCAGCATTGCTTTTATATCGAAAAACCTTATAAAATACTAAGACTACATATAAATAATAAACGTAAGAGAATTGTGGTTTAGGTTGTTGTAGTTGTAAAAGCAATTAAGAAAGTAAATGATTATATAAATAAATTTAGGTAACCACTTAATGACTTGATATAAGTGTTTTATTTTCTAATAAAAAAAAGTTCAATTAAATTTTCACAACTGTTACTGCCACAATAAAAATTGTAATTGAAGATTGAAAACAGTGTCAGTTTTTAGTTAAAACCATTTAAAACCATGCATTTAAAGTTGACTTACCTATGCTTAACGGTGTCCCAATTTTTCCCGATATATTTAAGAACGTAAAATCCATACTCATAAACCCTTTACCACCAAAAAATGAATTAAGTCCGGTATTATCAATTATACTATTTCCTGCATGGGGACTAGAATTCTTTGACTTATCCATTGCTGGACCACTTGTACTTGCACGTAATGAATTAAGTTTTTCTAATAATGCAGATCCACTTATATTAGGTATAACAAAGCCAGTATTTGGTGATGGCACTGCTGTAGAAGCCCCAGATTGTGTTGGATCAGTGGCGGCTGCGGTACACAACTTACTTATGCTAAGTATGCATGTAATAAATATGAAATTGTAAGATGTGAAGCTAAAGCTGATCAGTTGTTGAATTTTGCTTTGGTAATTTGAGCTGTCGCTGAAAAATTTACTGATTTTCGGCGTAAGTTCACAAACGCTATCGCTATTCGCTTGATTAAAGGACAGGCTTGCCATTGTATAGAAAAGTTTTGCTTTAAAAACTTTCTATTGTGTTGTTTTTAGAATCTGTTTTGCACTTCAAAATATTGTAGGTATATATTTTCTAACAACTCGGTGATATGTATTTTTTGACACTTGTATTAGGTTTTTTACTAAATCGAGAAAAATAAATAACAATTGTATAAGATAATATATCAAATTTAACTTCAACACAGTACAGATATATGTTAAATTAAAACATAATTGTATATCAAAGTATTATTATTTTTTCTGTTTATTAGAAACGTGGCATTTCATTTTAAAATAACGGCATTAGTGAAAATTATATGATTTTATACACATATAATTAAATTTCAAAATTAATTTTCATACAAAGAAAACTTGTTTTCAATAGTTGCATCCGTTGTATTATTTTTAAATTTAATAACACGGTTATAAAACTTTAATAATAAAATGAATTTTTTATATAAACGCAGTACGTATTTTTAGAAATGTTTGTGTTTTGGCTTTTCACGAACTTTATTAACTTTCAAATAGTTTATATTAACTGTATTTAAAAACTGTTACCAGTAATGTTTATTAATATAGAATTGTTATCGATATTGCACACAAATGTAGAACTGCCAATTCCGATTCTATGTTTTCATTTATAATTAGTATTTTTGCGATCCTTCGGAAATATATTTTCTTTTATTTGTATTTGTGCGTAAATGATTTTTTATATTTTTAAATAATTGATTAAATATTTTACATACTAATATATTGCTTTATAAACTTAATTTCTTAAAATATGTTCTATTAATATCAAGTTAAATTCAATACACTAAGAAAAGATTCGTCATGAAATTATAACGAAGTAGTGCCAATGAATGAGGTTTAATAAATAGTAGGCTAAAAACTTTTTTAATTTGAAACTTTTGTGTGTGTGTAAAAACTGGTTAAAAACGTTCAGAAAAGAAAGGTAATAATAATAAAATAAATATGATGGAAAAATAAGTTATGTGGTAACGATGATAAAAATGTAGTTAAAACATGAACGGCAATAACAAAAAAATCTGCACCGGTAGAGAGCAAGAATAAAAAAAAGCAAAACAAAAAGCATGAGCAATAAGTGTGGAGAACAAAAATTAAATTTCTGAAAACATAATAAAACTTTTTAAACAATATATTAAAATAATTATTCTCAATTTTCTTTGCACCCATAGCACAAGAAAATTAAGTATTTATTATTTAACGCTGCGAAAAAAAAATTAATTAAACATTTGCGTTGGTTTTTGGGCAATTCGTATTAAAAAAATAATTAATTTTGGTAATTTATTTTTAAATAAACATATTTATGGAGAGAAAAGTGAGTTGAATAAAAACGGTAAAATCTGCATTTGAAGGTAAGTTTAGTAATGGCCCGGAAAGAAACTAGTACAGAATAACACGTGTTTTTAACAAAAAATTTCACTGATATTACACAACAAATTGAATAATAACAATCATTATTTTATACACATATACACATTATTCAGTTTCGATTTGAAGCCCCTATATTATTTGATATTATATGTACGATCGCAATTAAAATAAAGAACCAACACAAGACTTTAATACAACGAACGGCTCGCGCTGACAACTAAAACAACTTCGACACGAGACGCACAACGATCGACTAATGTATAGTACTCTCCAAGACGACTAATTCGCAAATATCTAAGGCATTCATTTTTTAGTTTTTTTTCTTTTCATATACCCCATTCTGTCTCTTAATTATAATTTTCAAATTTTAAGGTGTTCTACAATGGCAAAAAGCTTTCTGCCGCTCAACCAGCATTTTGGCTCTTTTTTACAACTGCAATTTTAAGATACCTTTGAGAAATTAGAGAGACGCAAACACCTCTATGAGCATTTAGTCATTTTACACTTTTTAACTCTTAGCTGACGTTTTTACTGGTTTAACTTAGATAAAATCGGAAGAGTAACAATAAAATTTTTAAAACGCTGCTCCACTCTTCGCTCCAAATTGTTGTGATAAAATTCATATTAACAATTAAATTTTATTTGTTTAATCAAACAATTTTTTGATTTATTTGGTTTGACTTTAAACTATATTCGACGTAACAACTCAAAAAATTAAAAACAAAATTTGATATCTGCTTATTTAGATGATAATGAATGCATGTACAATATTTTTCATCATTAATATTAAATTGATAAAATTTTTGTTAACTATAAAAGAGTAAAACATTAAAAGGAATTTTTAAAGAAGACGTTATAAAATTATTTTTGTTGCAGTTCTTCTGATAACTAATTGAAATTTCTGGCCCAATTACCAGCCTAATAAATAATTTCATCGAATACCGAGGAATAGCAAATGATTTCAGCTTATTTCCATTTCAATACACATAGTATATAGAATTATACATGTCTTATATTTTTTTTTGTTACAATACTCATATTAACTATTATGCAGCATATAATGAAATGCATATATCACATTATTACAGTCAATTAAACTTTTATAATTACGTCATTGCCAATATCATTCTATTAATCCATGGACAAACTCAGATAATATGTTTAGAAAAAAGCAAAATTTTATAAATAATACTACTTAATTAAACAATAATACAATATAAATTTCTCTGGTTTTTAATATGTATTTTAACATACTTTTTTATATACTTTATTAATATACATTATGATGCATTATTGTACAATAACAATATTGTTTTCGTTTTTTTAAGGTAGTTAATCACAACATGAAATTATAATAATTCACAAACACTAAACACAAAAACATTATTATACGCTATATTATGAATACTGTTATTGACTTCCATTAATTAAAGAATGTCTTCTTTTTAGTGATTCTATACTTTTCCATTATAAACAAAAAATACTCTTAGCAGTTTTATAATATATCTTTTCATTAATTTACAATTTCTTAATAAATTTTCTGATAAATTACAGATGTTTTTTTTGTATATTTGATTTTTGAGTCTATTTAAAGTATTTATATTATTGTATTTAGTGTTAGAAATTTAGGTTGCTTATTTTTATATACGAAAACTGTGACAAAAATATTCCTTTTGTCGTTTTTTATTCAATAAATAATCACAATTGTGTAAAAATAAAAATTTAGCGTATATTATTAGTAAATTTTTTAAAACTACTTCAAGCCACCTTAATGTGTAGACAGACAGATCCGTGAAGTTTCTTAACTCGCAACAAATTCGAAATGAGGTGCGCACGTTTCTAAATGAAGCTATAATCAAACAAATTCAAAAGAGCGAATAAATTTATTAATTCTAATTAGAAATTCCAAATACGAAATCATATATTAAACTAATAAATGTTTTTGAGTCGCCAATTGACAATAAATTGGCCAATAATATAATAAAAAATCACTGACTGAGGCAGACAACTGCACAGACAGGCATTTTGATAAACTTCACAATCCCACAAACAGTTTTTATCAATTCCCTCGCCAAAGCAAGCCTATTGCAGATGGCACCTTAGTCGTCACAGTATTTAATGTCGTTCGATTATTATTATCAATACGTTATGATAACATTACGATAGTAATAATAGCAATGGCAGTGACAGTGATAATCCACTTAAAAAGAATATTATAAAAAATCAAATAAAATAGGAATGTGTGTGCGTTAAATGGTCCGGTTTTTCATTTGGTTTACAATAATTGATGGTTTGCTAGTTTGGTATTAAACTACAGTTGAATGCTTTATACCTTTTCACTATATACATATCTATATCCACCACAATTTGTTCCATTGCTTTTGGCAATTGTAAGTGACACTCGATTAATATTATTAAGTTTACCAAACTTATTTGGCTACAGTGCCCTGATATGACTATTCGCAGTATTTGACAGCAATTAAATTTTAATGAAAATAGCGCAGACGACACTTTTATACTAGTGGCAATATAAATTAAATTATAAGCTATTTCGTATTTATCGTTAATATGGTATTATTCGTAAGGCAAACAATACATTATCTAAAAATTTTTAATAGCAAATTGGTTGTATACTAACCAATAAAATAAGCCGGAACACTTCTTTATTAAGAGCTTACTTTCCCAAATTTAAAGAAAATAAGTTCTAGTGTGAAATGCTTCGTACTGAATTCATTTACATATACAGTTAAATTCCTCTAACTCGAAGTCCCGTAACTCGAATTATTCCATAACTCGAACTTTTATTTTCGAACTTTGAATTTTCAACAACTATTTCTTGTATTTTTTTCTCCGTAAGTCGAATTCCCCTAACTCGAATAATTCCAGAACTCAAAGTAAAAATTTTTATAGCCTATCAGCACTTCCTTTAAATTTATCTCCACATCTCAAATTTTTATTACTTTTCTAACTTGCGCAACATTATTTAATTCTAACTTTCGATGACACAGATGGCTAACATCTGCTATTATTATTGTAAATTTCCTCAATGCGATGATAGAGTTATGCTTATTGTCAATGCAGCAGTAACCTTTCAGTCACAAAAATGGGTACAAAAAATTTGAAACGTTTTGACAATCACGGAAAAAATTGACTAAATTATTGAAATAGATAAAGGTGATAAAAAGAAAAAAGATGTAGCAGAGACATAAGGAATTACTTGTAACACCTCATCTATGATTTTAAAGAATAAGGACAAATTAAAAGGAGAGTTCTCTAACAATAAACGAGTTACAAAATGTAAATATGATGACGTGGACGAAGCTATGTTACAGTAAATAATTACTACAAGAGCAAAAAATCTACTTCTGTCGGTTAGTATTATAAGAGAAAATGTAAAGCAGTTTGACACAATTGCCTCAAATAAAGATGCGATCAAGACAATTTGAACATTTATTCATTCCAGAGCAAACGCAACGGATGATATATTCCAATTAAATAATTTTGAAAATTATATGGAAAGAGAACAACAAGTAAACAGAAAACCAATACTTACATATAATCGAATATAATAAATAAAAATTATATATGTACAGTCAAACTTCCATAACTCGAAGTCCAATTTTGCAAAGAAAAGGTTCATCTTATGGAGACTTCGAGTTCGAGCATTTTTTTTATTTTTTTAAGAAAGAAAGAGTAAATCATGCAACAAATAATGCCTCTACGAGCAGAATAGTATTGAAATTTAACAATTAAAAATAAAAATATAATTAATTAATCAATTCAATTATTTTACGGATAGTTTATGATTTCGTTCTAATATAAACACAGCAAGTAAAATTGTTAATAAAAACTTTCACAGCGAAAGTAACAAAAACTCCAGAAAAATATGCGAACATATAAAGTCCAGTACGGCTTTGGATCAGTTGGTTAAGGTGCGCTGATTCTGAACTTCACGTTTGACAGGATCCGAGTTTGGTTCCTGGTACTTGCAGTCTCAAAAATAATTATTTACGAATAATTAATTACAAGAATTTTTTCCAAGATCACTGATGATGGGTATTTGGCAATAAACAGCTGTATGATCAGCCAAAAATTCAATTAATTAAAATAATGTCAAAAATAAAATTTTTGTTGTTGTAGTTCACTACAGTTCGAAAAATCCGCTTTATTTTTTTTTTATTTTTGAAAGAAACTAGAATTACATTTTAAGATATTTATTTCTTTGCAATCAAATAAAGCACAGAAGTTATAATGAAGTAAAATATTCAGAAATAAAAAGAGATTCCACTTTATTCATACACTTATAGTGATCATCAGTTGTAGTATTATTCGTTTGAAAATAAGAATTCAGAACTGCGAATGAGTGTTCTACTTCATTTTTGGAAAGCTGATGAACAATTTCATATACCGAACCCTCATCATCACTTTCCGTCGCCCTTAGAATTGGATCCAATAGTTTAGAGCTATAGTGCTTAATAAATTCGTCATCTGTAGGAAAGCTTAATGTACGAATTTCATTGTCAAGCTCAGTATAATGGTTAAGAGTATTATAAGTTATATTATATTAGTATATATATAAGAGTATATTGGAAGTTATTTTTTTTTTACCTTAAACCATGCTGCCAGCGACTGGCATTTGCACAAAGAAGCAGCATAAGAAAGAGAAAATTAAACATTTGGTTTGAAAAAAGGTTCTTCCCCTAACAGCAAAATGCATTTATACTTAAAACAAAAATTCGACTTATAGAATGCACTTTCGCATATTCTTATCGGCACGGAAAAAAATTTTTGTTCGAGTTATAGAGAAATTCGAGTTATGGAAGCAGAATTGTATGTAATTTGTTCTCTAAAACCTTGGTGCACTGTTTTTGGTTCAAGTTATAGAAAATTCGAGTTATGGAAGTTTGACTGTATATTGAAATCATTAAATACGTTGGAAATTTAATGGACAGTGGTAAAAACTAAAAAACTGTAACTGAGTATTTTAAATAAAAAATATTTGGCAGAACAACCGAAACAAAAGGTATTTTCTTTATAACTTTTACAATTTTGCCGTACCTTTGACGACCCAAGTTAGGGGAATTTTACTGCATTGCGACATCCATCAATTATTATTAACAATATTAGCAATAGTATCTAAGATTAAGATTCTATTTCGTAAGTTTCTAATGAATGTAATGTAAATATATAAAATATGAGAATGTGATTATGTTTATGTAGACTTATATGGCATTAATTTGATGAACTGATGAGCAACTGATGACTGATTTGATGAGCAATGAACTGAGGAAGATGCTAGACAACATCAGCATACATCGAAGTAGTTAACAGATTATAATTGTAAAATATTTTATTAATAGTAAATAATTTATATAATATTCTCGATCAGAAGTAATAACACAAATTCACAATATATCTATCTGTTAATATTCATTTTGTGCTAATAGAATAAAAATTTACTCAGAGACATTTTATAACTTTAAACTTAAGTTTAAAAGACTTAATATATGAAGTTGTTAAATTATGAAATTGATTGAATGTTATTGATAGAGTTCATATAAAATGAGATTTTAAAAACATGAATGAATATGATTTTCATTACCTAAATTATTTTTTGTTTACTTATTGAATAACAAGACTGAAGGATTTATTAAAATTTTTAAACAATATATTATGATAGAAACTTTATACTTATCAAACGATCTGCCTCTTTCTAAATGGCCATAAGAACTCGATATCGAGTTTCAGCTTCGCGCAGCACTCTTTTCCAATGCCTCTACACATTATTTCTAGAACTGCTCCTTGAAATACCTTTTTCGTTGTAGCTTCGTCATCTATTCTTACAACATGACAAAGCCAGCGAAGTTTCTCGAAGTAAATTAGCTGAATTATATCGACGTCATGATAAAACTCGTGAAGTTTATAGTTTTTTCGGTTACGATAGATAAAGCCAACTCATTAAGCGATCGATTTGATATAATTATTGGAATCATCATAAAATTATTAAAGGTCAACAGCGATCTAAATACTGTTTTGAAGAATAACATCGTTTGGCAAACATGGATAACATGGAGCTTGGTGACAAATAGAAGAAACATTCAAACGACCACACAAAAAGAAATCCCTTTATGAAAAATTACTTTTCCATCAGAAAGACAGGACAAGCTAGTACACACTACTGAATTGTATTAAAACCACGAAGTCGTGCGAAACTTTCTGAAGTGAATTATTTTTTTTTTAAGTGAAGGAAAACGCATAAGCTAATTGAATATATCTTTTGTCGCTATTTTAAAAATTATTATAAATAAATTTGTATTAATAGAAAAATTTGAAAATGATTTGACAATAAATATTACTAAAATTTTTAGCAAATATTTATAAATTTTAACGTAAACAAAGATCTTGTCAAACATACCAAATATACATGTGCCATACACAGGAAAATATAATGCTGTGATTGCTGATGTAGAGCCCTTTTTGCCTATTCATTGAACAGAAAAATGATTCTAAAACCATTATTTAACTTTATCATCGTTTTTATATCTTCAAAAGTCATGATAAATTCTGAATAAGTAATTTTTTGTATCTTTTGCATTGAGTGTGTGTGTGGCACAATAAATGGTTCCATTTATTTATATTTATATATTCTGCACTATATATTTAAACTGTATATATATTGAGAAAGTTACTGGTTTTTGGAGTTGGATTTTCAGTAGTCCAATAGTGCAAATTATGGAAATTCATAATACTGTCCCTTGTGAATTGTGATTCAACGGCCCGGAGTATGTTATTTACAAAACCTGGAAAGTCAATATTTCTTTTCGATAGCCATTTATATACAGATAAGTGCATTTGAACTAGTGGGAAATGATATGGATACAAGTTAGCCTAATGTTAAATACTAATTTTTTTTTGTAATCATACGCCTTGTACTGATTTACAGTTTAATTTAACTCTATGCAAAACTCTTTTACACTTCGGACTTAAACTTCGTGATAACAAAAAAACATTCTTAGTTTTAAGTGCAATAACAAAAATAATAAAATAATACATATTTTGCTTTATTGGGTTTTACTTTGACACGCATTTTTATTATTTAAAAAAAAAGGTAGTTCATTTTAGAGGTAGATTTTAGAAATATTCGCAAGACTGTAAGGTACTAATGTATGAAACACAAACAAAAAATGTTCCTAAAATTTTGAGAAAAATAAAGTTTTCCATAATAAATTATTGAAAAAATCAATTTTGAACCCTTATATTATCTATACCCAAATAGGTGGAAGAACAAACTAAAAACTAGACTAAAGAATGTTTAATGAATAATGAATATTTGTGTTTATGAAATTATAAATTTTAGAGATTAATCAATTTATATCAGTGCATGTCGTTTTCAGATAGACCTTTCTTTGATACCCTGTACTTCGGTTAATAGTATTAATACTATTAATAGTATGATATTATTCTTTTGACATTAACGTCTTTAAAGTTGACATCTACATTAATAGTACTAGTATTATGAGTACTAGTATTAATAGTACTATTAATAGTATTAACTTAATACTAAAAATACACCCGTTCGTTTTTTTTCATTTCTTGAACCAAAAAATCATCTACCGCAATTTAATTTAAATTAAAGAAATATAATATAACAAAAGTAAGTAAAAATAAATACAGTAATGGAACATCTATTTAAATATCAGTCATCATCTGAGGAGGATTTTTCGATAATTTCGAAATGTTCAATGACTTTTCAAATGTCGATGAAGCATAAAAGCATGTGATGGAGGCAGTCATAGACGATATAGGTGTCAACTTTTAAGACGTTAATGTGTTAAGAAGAAAATATATAAATTGCATATATTATACATTTTCGTATTTTCTTATATCATATATTACTAAAAATTTGTTTATTTTAATAATCAAACAATTATTTTAGTTTATTTGCTTTTTTGTGTGCTATTAGGATTTACCTTTATGTAATTTAAACATAAATTTTATGTAAATTTATAAATAAGTTCAGCATTTCAACTACCTTCGATGATCCGCTTTAGTAGCATATTGTATTATAACGAGTATACAGAATACTATTACTTAAAAGTACTGCATATTAATTTTGTATTTTGCAATTATATATCCATGTCAATAACTTAAACAAAAATTTCGGTCAAGATTTATTAATTAAATTTTTGTATGTGTGAATGTATGTAAGCGTAATTTCGTTTTAAAGTTTAGCCTTGTATTATTCGGGAATTAAAGTTTGAGAATATGGAGTATTGCCAAGTTTTCCAAGAAATGTCTTTTATTCGGACTGTTTTTCCGTTTTAATGTCTTAACATTTTCAAAGTCTGCCTCATGATTGTATTGTACGGAATGAGCAACTAATGCTGTTGTCGCTTCCGTACTATTTTTGTTTTTTATTTATTTTATTTACGTTAATGTACAGTTTTTCGCTAAAGTTCTCAGCGAGATTTATTTTTATAGTACCAACATATTCTTATTGCATACGTAGGGACAACGTCACCTTTACAATTAATTTGATGTACTAATTTTTATTTTTTCAAATTGTAAATTTTGTTATATGAGTTATATCATTATCAATATCATTATTATTAATTGAGTTATCTATTCGACACGATAAATGGGAATAATTTTGTAAATTTCGTCAGTTTAGTTAATCGTCTTGTTAGAAAAAACTAACCTAATTGTCAAAAAAAAAAACTAAAATTAAGATTATGTATTAATAGAACTTCTTAAATCTAAAAATATACATTATATTCAGAATTTTTACAAACAAACCACGTGAACCATTGTTAAAATTTTAAAATCTCATAATTGTTATTATTATTGTTTTTATAATTATATTTCCCTTTGAATATTTTTAAATTAAAATGCTTTGATACATAACACTTAATTTTTGAATTTGTTTCATCTATTTTTTGCCATTGTATTTAAAATTATAAATACAATTGTAACCAATTACTGCGATAGGCTGATGTCACCATTTTTTAAATATTACTATATAATAATGTTATATAAAGTATCTGAATTTGTTATTACTCAAAATAAAATATTTTTTTGAAATACTGAAATAATTTTTTGGGATATTCCATAAACTTACGTATGAATGTATTAAAAATCGTTTATCTAAGTGAAATATTTATGAGTAAAGATATTATTTCAATACTTAATACATTTGAGCTAATGAACTATGAAAGTCACAAATTTACTATATTTCGTTTTAAGAAGATTGAGCAAAGAAATTATATAACTTATTATCTCCTTGAATGTTTTGAACTGAGCGAAACCTCGAGTTTAGTTATTGTTTCATTATAAATTTTGTGCTTATTATTATTAATTGAATTATTGTGGTTTATTGCAATTTTTTATGTACATTTTTATTTTGAAATAGTTTTATCAGACTTATGATTTACGCGCACACAAACACACGAAAATTCTAAAAGTTGTTCATTTTTTATCTTAAATAAACTAAAACAGTTTTAATAGGGTAGGTGTTTTTAGAATTTTTAATGAAGACGACGGATGCGTACGTACTTTGCGGAGTTATTTCACAAACGAAACATAACCGGCTATGTGATACCAAAAATACCCGTAATGATGACAACAATTCGTATGTGATACAATTGCAGTATGGAGCGGCAAACAAACTGCCAACCGCGTGTTTTCTCTTCTTCTTTTTCTGTTTTGGTTTCCATTTCGTTTAGTGTTTTTCTATTGGTGTTTCTTTTTTCCTAAATCTACATCATCACAGCATATTATCACCATCATCATCACTCCGATATAATATCTACAACATACCTAATGCGGCTGCTGTTAACGCTATTACAGTTACTGCTACTGTTGCTGGTATTGTTGCTGCTGCTGCTGGCTATGATGTTGAACTTACTTTGCCCGAGCCAACAAAGCAATATTTGATTTGAGTCCAACCAAGCATTCATTTTCGTTTGTGCAAATAGAAAAATCAACGGGGAAATACAACAAAAAGAAAATCATTTGCTTTGTAAAGGGACAAAAGACAGCAATAACGACGTCATACCATATGGCTAACGTTAAAGTTTACCAACATCGCCCAACTCTGAAGACATACAAAAGGTTCGGCTGTAACACGCGGAACATTTTCTTAGTGGTATTAAATGAAAATTTTTTTTATTTTTGTAAATGGGTAATTCTGTTTTGGAATTTCACCAATATCATTATCAAAGCAATCAATAGCATAACTACGATTATTATCATTGCCATTATCAGCTGAAACGGCAATAACAGCGAAAGGAAATAAAATTGCTAACGTTAGCAGTAAAATAACCACATCATTATGAACATATCACTTGCAAGTCGACCGCGCATCTCAGGCTGTAATGATTAACGTACTATGGTCTCAAATAAATATAAATTGTGCATAAAATATTTTTTAATAGTATTATGTGCTTAATGTAAACAGCAGCAATAAATTCGCAGCGTACGGTGTTTAATATAAATACAAACAGCACTCTCCAAAACTGGGTTGTAATAGCAACGAAACCACCATTAATATCACAAATCCAAAATTTTGTGATGACTGCTTATACTGGTATTCTCTTATTCAAATAATATGCAAGGAGTTTATTAACAACACCTTATCCCTTTTTTTATATATTATGGAAATATATATATATTACATATATCCATATATTATGGAAATGAGTGGAAATTTTTGGAGTAAAAGCAAATTGAATCAATAATAGAAATGACTTAATAATTCAAAGAAGTAATCGATGACTTCACAATCAAAAAAAAAATAAAACATTACATCTTTTCCTAGAATCTCGACTTTGAATTATACACAGTTTGCGAAAGCAGAACATAAAAATGACTCTTATTGATTTTATAGTAGCCAGCTAAAAGCACAATGAGCTTTTGATTGCAGAACAATTAAGGCATACAAAAGCTGTGTATAACACAAGGATCTTAAGTGTTCGAAGCATACAAAACAGTTGTTGAATGTACATATGGTATGAAGGGATGTGTGATATAGTATAGGAATATTTTCTATTCATATTATTAGTTTAGGTGCTTATGTAATTTATATGGCGACGAATTTCTGTTTTGCGTTCTTATGCTTCATGAGTTTTGCTGCATCGAGACGAAAGGGCAATTAGTAAAGTGCAATTTCTTGTTTCTACATTTTCAAAATTTTGTTTCTTTTATGTAATTTTCATTTTCGATTGGTAAATCTGTATAACACTTAAGATTAATTTATAACAATCTGCATTTTTTGTGAGAGTAGCAAGATTTCCCTGATTTAATTTGTTTTATATCAAAGAATACCTTACAAGAACGGTAACTCCATTGTGAACTAAAATTTGTTTTTTCGCACAACAACAATTTGCTGTAGAGCTCTTGAAAGTGTTAGTGAAAAGTGCACTAACACCAGCTGAAATCACTGAAATTTTTCACCTTTTCACCTTTTTCCGATGCTTCGAGTACTTTTGAGAACGGAATATTTTGAAAAGTTTACCACGAAGAGTGTAAGAAAGAGTGTGGTTTTGTTTTTTGGTTTTGATTTTTTGAGAGTAATATAAAATTTCGTTGCGCCAAATCACACAAAATTTACCGCGCAAATATTTAACAAAAAGTAGTTAAAATTGAAAGTAGTAGCATATTGTGTTATTACTGTATAAACACTAATAAATTGTAAAAATAAAGTTTAGTATTTATATAAAAATATGGGAAAAAAGTGTGTTAAAGGATGTAAGGAGTTTAAATCCCTTTATAAATTCCCGGACAACAATGAGGAACGAAGGTAAACTTTGCATTTCAGTTTTACGTAAATTTTTGGCATAAGTGTTTTGCATAATTGTTTTACAGTATATGTGGAATACAGTATATGTGGAATACAGTATATGTGGAATAACAAATATGGATGTGTTAATTAAAATATTTGTAAGTAGTAATACATGTTCGTAATGATAAAGCAATAAAATTATAAAAAACAATTTGTAATAAAAACACTGATTTTTTGCGAATAACGTTTCCAGATTTTTTTTTAATATTATTGAAAATATAAATTTCAATCAAATTATATATAAAATTATTATATAAAAAAACAAAAAATCGTTATAAAAATGGTTTTTATATTTCGTGTAGTTCTTATCCTATACTAGAAAATGAAAATTGAATATGAATCTTACTGATCATAAATGTTAAGTAATCTACAAAATAAATGTTTAAATGGATTGTATTTTCAATGGCATGTATTTATTGAAATTTAATTGTACAATAAATTTATTTAAATAAAGGCGTTAAAAATATGTATATCGTATGTAAAAAGTAAATAATTGTTTTTTAGCATAGCTATTTGTGTGAAAATTATTGAAACGTCTGCAAAGACAAAACTAACTTTGTGTTATTATTTGTAGTTAAATATATTTATTTTTTATTGTTGATCCTTTTTATGTAACTACTCAAATATACTTGTTTTTCTTTATAATTAATTTTTATTTTTGTATTTCATTTAATTTTGATAATTATTTACCAAATTAGAACAGAATGGATGAAGCGCTTAGGAGTAGTTGGGCAAACTAAATATATGTTTGCCTGTAACAATCATTTTTCTGCCGAAATGATGTGTTCTGCAAGAATTTCTAAATGCGCATTCCCGGACGTTAATTTAGATTTAAGTTATATTAGTAATTTAAATAAAAATGTAATTAACAACGAAAGTAATGTGGAAAATGAAAAGCAAAATCACCTCTCTAGCATAGGAGTTAGTAAAACCTTTGATATGAGTGAAATTTCTGTTTGTGGAAGAGAGGACCAAACAGAAAATAGTCTTTCTGAAGCAACTCCCAGAAAAAGAAAACTTAACGAAAAATATTCAGAAATTTTAATAAAATTAAAAAAATTAGAGAAGGTAGTTGAAGAAAAAAATGAAATTATTAAAAGTAAAGAAGTAGAAATTAGGGAAAAAAATGAGAGTTTAGAAAAAATTAAAGAAGAGAACAAAGAGTTGCTTTTAAAATGTAATACTATTGAAAGTGTTACAAGCAATTTAGATGAGAGTTTGATAGATGAGCTTTGTAGCAAGCTTCCACAAAATATGCAGGTATGTGTAAGAAATTGTTTTCGAAACAGTAATCGTCATTCACGTGGGTGTCGCTATGATTCTAAGTTGAAAACAATAGCTTTAGGAGTTAATTTACTTTCACCCCTAACTTACAGACATTTACGCGTAAGTTTTAATTGGCCATTAGAACGAACCTTACGAGAGTTCGTCACAAGTTGGCCCAAGTCTCCAGGCTGCACGCATAGTAGTATTAAAGCTTTGGAGTTACGAAGTCGTGGCTTCTCATACGAACAAAGATTCGTTTCTGTATCCTGCGATGAAATGTCTTTGAAAGGTCACCTTCAGTATGACAGACATAATGACAAAATAGTTGGGCTTGAAGATTTTGGTGGTGAAGACCGTACTTGCAAAATTGCAAGTACTGTCTTGACTTTCATGGTACAAGGAATCGCAGGAGTAAGATGGTCTCAGCCTCTTGCATTGGTAGTAGCTTCAGTCTTTGTTATTAATTTCACATCAAAACGGTATTTAATGCTATTATATCAAAATTGATTTTGAAATAATGTTTTACACTCGCAAAAAATATTTAAGAAAATATAACTCATTAAATAAGAAATATTCAAAACTGTTTGTTTTATTTAATTAAAAAATTTGCTTCTACAAAAGTTTGTTGTCTAACGTAATAAATTAAAATACTATAAAATTCATATGAAAAAAGCAACAAAAATCAATTTACTGAATATATATTACATTATTAAGCAAACTAAACTGATTTAAATTAATTGATTTAAATTATTATATATTAATTTATATATTTATTTATCATATATTATTTATTACAATATATATTTTGTTTACGTAATGTGATATTATTAACCAAATAAGGAAGCATAAGTTTTTTATATTACTAAAAAGTTAACATATGATTAGCAAGTAGTAGCAAATTATTATACTGCAACCCCAAAAAGAGCAATTTGATGTTATCGTGGTAAGATCACATGTATTTAATACGTGTGCCAAAATGTTATAAAAAATAAATTTTCAAAAGCAATTTCAAATGCACTCTCACGAAGTGGGCGGAGTTTCCGTACTTGTAAAGATATTCTTTGATTTATATGATTTGACAGATGAAAAAGTGTGAATTGTTCGTTATAGTTGATGGTCGTTTTTTAAAAAATGGATAAATTCAAAATTATTGCACAATTGGCAGCAAATGCATTGTCATCTGATGATTCATCTTCAGATGAAGACATGTTTTTCAAATTGATACAATTTAGAAAAACGGTAAAACGCAGAGTTGAAGAAAAAGACGTTTGTGTGAATAATAAAAATCAATTTGTTTATTTATGCAATTTGTAAAAATAATTTATGCAGTTTAGAGAAAATGTTCGATTCAGTCATTTAACTGCAGAAAAAATAATTAATCAGTTTGGAAAATCTTCGCATTATAAACATAAAACACGTGCTGGCGGAAGGATGGGAAGCAGTTCTGAAAAGCAATGTCTTATATTTTTGTGGTGCTTATTATATATTTCTAAATATGTATCAATAACTCTTACATACAACTCAACTTGAAGGTTTGCGGGCAACAAAACCACTTACAGAAAAGTAGTCAATTTATTCCACGTAGCACCTTCAAGTGTGCATAAATATATAACTTGCATTTAGGATTTTTTATTTGATATATCCGCAAAAGTTATAAGAATGCCAAGCTGAGATGAAAAAGATAGCAACGCTCAACAATTTTTTCAAGTAAGATCTTCCAATACATTAGAAAGTTCAAATACTAGAAATATTTTATAAATTGCACGATTTCAAAATGTATTAGGGTGCATTGATCGTACGTAATAAAATACGTTCTACGTACATAAATAGACATGGATTGTCTATAACATTACTAGGTATTTGTGATGCTAACAAAAGATTTTTAGATTTATTCGTTGGATCACCTAGTAAAATCCATGATGCTCTTGCTCTATTTTTCTTTTCGTAGTGCGTGAAGTTAATGGAATAGGAGACAATGATGAGGAGCTTAAAGAAGTTATTCTGTAGAGTGTCCTGAAATGGCAAATTTTCGACAAACTCTACCAGGCACAATTGCTACTTTAGGGCACAGTGAGTCATCTTGCGCTATAATTTGTGCCATTTCGTCATCATACCTAGATCGTTTCTATAAATGCCGCTCCGTTTGTAAAATTGTTTTCTATCGCATTTTTTGTCCTACGAGTTATGCACTTGTAGCGACCTTTCACTCGAGTGCCAGTATAAACGTCTGCGAATGTCATTGATAGATCCTAACCAATACTTTACAACATTGCTTTATTGTTTTTAAATTTTTTCGTGGTCCAATATGTTGTTGCTCCTTCACTTATAGGTCGATTATATACTTTGTATCTTCTTCTAGTCATTTCCGAGGCATGTGAGCTTGACTGAAGATATTTTCAGCTTCATCTAAAATTCATATTAAATTTGTATGATGACAGCAATTATATTATTCATTTTAATTTATTTACCAGAAGTATCAATAACGTATTCAATTTCGTTATCCATTTGTATATTTGTAGTGATACTCAATGTATGTGACTTGTCAAAAGCCTACTAACATTACTTCAAGAATGTTAGATTGCACGAAAAATATTCGATTGGGCAACAAAATTTGACAGATCCAGAGTAAATCTAGATTGAATCCAGATTCACCAATCAAAAACGCCATTAGTGTTAAGAGCAAATAGAAAGGAAAGCGCGTTCAATAGTAGCCAGCCACGAAGAAAAGTTTTTTGGTGTTGAATGAACAGACAAGTTCAAACGCATATGCTTTGTTGTTGTGTATATTTTTCGTAAAATATGTACATAGGTATGTATATGATTGACTTTGTGTGCATGCAATGAACAAGTTTTTCCAAATTATTATAAATTTGATTTTTGATGAATGTTTATACTGGTCTCATATGAGGTTTGCCTATTATTAGGTGATTAAACACCGCAAGTAGCTCAGCCGTAGTTGTTGTTAGTGAAGACAGTACTATGGCCTATTGTAGCAATGATATGATGTATGTTATATTAATAAAAACTATGTTGTTTAATATCTAATTATGTTTTCTATTATAATATACAAATAATTAAATACATGTTGATGTCCTTATTATTATTAATTAAATAAATCATATAAAATTGAATTGTTGCAAAATTTAATTTAATTATATAAAATAGATTGATCATATAATATTTATGGTAAGTATTTAAAATTAATAACTAAAAATTTAAGCACGTAAGTTAATAATGAATTATTTTATGTTTTCTTTATCTTTATACACTTTATAATTAATTATGCCAGAAGTACATCCTATTGCATCGTGTAATGTAAATATTTTGAATTTTATTTTATAAAAAATACCAAATATTTGATTCAATTGAATTCTTTAAGTCATATAAATAAAAATAAAAAATTAATTAAAAACAAATTTTTTAAAAATAAATGCGTTTGAATTTGACTGCCCATTCAACACCAAATAACTCTTCTTTGTATTTTAAGCGCGGTGCAGACTATCATTTTTGTGTGTCATACAAGAGAGAAAAACATTGTATAACACACAAAAATGATAGTCTGCACCCACGGTTGCCACTTATGGTACTTTAGTACCAAAATTGGTACTTTTTTTTTGTTTGGTACTCATGTTTAAAAAATTTCACATTTTTGACAACCCAACTTTATTGTGGATATTACCAATTAATTTTTTTTATAAATGCAACTTTGCACTATTTTATATTTTGTTCATTTATAACACTATGAAAAACACAGAACGAAAAAACAAAAAGGTCTAAAAAAATTGTGGACCTTTTTTTACAGAAATGGTACCTTTTTAAACCAATTTTGGTACAGAAAAAAATTTTCAAGTGGCAACCGTGTCTGCACCAAAGAAGATTTTATATAAACCGGAAACTTAAATGAGCACAACACAAAATAAAAAAAACACACTCTCAGAAATTGCACTAATACCATCTCAAAACGTATGATTATTTCCAACTTGAGCAAGTTAAGGTCCTTATTCGCTCCGAATACGGACCTTAACTTGCCCAGAATACGAACCTTAAATCTGCGTATTTGATAGGAACGAAATAAACAAAAACGGTGTACTTTGTTTATTTCGTTTTTATCAAACACACAAGATTGGTTGGCTGTAGTGCTGTTCGTATTCGAATTCACGAAGTATTCGAAGAATTCAAATATTCGAAGACTTTATTGAAATACGATTATTCGAATAATCGAAGAACTTCGGTTTTAAAAAAAATTCGAATAATGTGAACAGCACTAGTTGGTTGTGCATTTCGCTTTGAATTAATTTCTTACGTTACCTACCGTCTAACTGAGCCTTTAAGTTACTCTTAAGAAAAATTTTATGGGTGATGAGTACAACAGGGAGCATAATTTGGGTTCTCTGTTTTGATTTCTTGACAAAAAAAAAGTAGTAAAACTAATTTGCGCCCAATATTAGAAAAAGTATAAAGCAAAAAATGATCAAAATGATTTAATTATACATTTTTTTGAAATAATAATAAAGTAAGTAAATAATAATAATAATGATTTAAAATTACTAGTGTATATAATTGTGGTGTCCACCCAAACGTATTTATGTTACGTAAGTGAAACCAAAAAAGTGTTTTTGTCTTGGTATAATAAACATAATATACCAGAATTTATATTCTGAATGAAGGAAATTTGGATCGTAATTAAATTTTAACAAGGAGTTGAGAAATACAACTCTGTAATTGTAATCCAATGTCAACCTATGTTCCACATGAGGTTGACAAGAATGAAAATGCAAGAGGAGACGAAAAGAATTTGATTCAGCAGAAAAAGTAAAAAGATTTTAGAAAAGTTGTTGGCAAAGTATATATAAGTGAAGATTTAAAAAATTAAGCAAATTGTAACTTTATATTATAAATAAAAAAAGTAAAAATAATTGTCTATAGTAACGACATAATTGTGACCCCGACGTGATTCCGGGAATTTAAACCATATTTGGTGACGCCGGAATTAAAACAACAATTTGTAAAAAAGCTAAGTAGCAGCCACAGAGTCTCGCAACGCAAATTCTTTAACAAGCGGAAATATCATGAACGAAGGCGAAGCAGTCAGCGCAACAACCAGCACGACAGTACAACATGGTACAACACCGGCAGAAATTTGCCGCATAGGTGTCAAGCCGCCGGTATTTTGCAAACGCGACCCTGACTTATACTTCCTGCAGATGGAGGCGCAATTTCGCAACGCACGCATTACACAAGACCAGACGAAATACGACTACGTGATTGGGTCGTTAGATGGGTCTACACTAAGAAACGTTGCGGATATTGTAAGATCACCTCCATCTCAAAACAAATACGACGCAATAAGGAATCGCCTGATACAAGACTTTGCTGACTCTGAAAACAAAAAATTACGCAGACTCATACTCGAGTGCTAACTGCATGACAACAAGCCATCACAATTACTTCGCACTATGCGCGACCTAGCAGCTGGAGCCATGAATGACAGCGCACTGAAACAATTCTGGCTAGATCGTTTGCCCGTTGCAGTGCGAGCTGTTGTGTCCATCGCTGACGGTGATCTTGACAAATGCGCACTTCAAGCTGATAAAATGATGGAGATGGGGAGTTATGGTTCTGTAGCCATTGTAGATGGTGCAAAAAATTCTCAATCAGCACAGTCATCATCAATTGAAGAAAAGCAAACCATAAAAAACGCCGTTTTACAACTGAGCAAAGATGTAGCTGAAATAAAGCAGCGACAATACTCAAATAGAAGACCTCGATTCCGAACTCCAGATCGTGATCCAGTCCAGCACATCCGCACACGTTCTGCAAATCAGGTTAGTAAGCAACCTCTTTGTTTCTACCATTACAGGTTTGGTGCCAATGCAATGAAATGTACCAAACCTTGCAAATACAAGGCAACGGAAAACTAAAAACAGCTTTGTCAGAGACGGTAGATGAAGCTAGTGGTTATAAGTCAAGCCGTCTGTTTATTGTTGACAAAAAGACTCAACACAAATTTTTGGTGGATACGGGCGCAGATTTCTCGGTTTTCCCGATAACCGCAATCGCTAACCCTAAATCCAAACCCACAACAAGTACACTGTTTGCAGCGAACGGATCACACATTAAAACATATGGTTCCAAACTTCTGACACTCAATCTGGGGCTGAGGAAAAGTTTCGCCTGGTATTTCACCATCGCTGACGTGTCAAAGCCAATACTAGGAGCCGACTTCCTCAAAAACTTCAACTTATTGGTCGACGTCGCTAACAAGCGAATTATTGACAATCAAACGAAGTTGCAGACGTTGTGCATAGCCGAAATTGTAGCTTACTCTCCAGTTTCTTCAGTCAACAGCGACAACAGGTATCAGAAACTCCTGGCCAAATTCAAGGACCTGACTTCACCACTGACATTTAATTCGTTGGACACAACAAAAACAACGGTTCAACATCACATTTACTCGAAGAGTGATTGGGCTAGCCCGTTGAATATGGTTTCTGAAAAGAACGGCACGTGGCGACCATGTGGGGACTATCGACGACTCAACTCACAAACGTTACCAGACCGATATCCTATCCCACACATCCAAGACTTCGCACAAACATTCAACGGCAAGTCAATCTACACTACGATAGACATCGAAAAAGCGTATTTCAACATACCGATAGCTGCAGAAGACAAAAAAAAAGACAGCGATCATCACACCATTTGGTCTTTTTGAATTCAACGTGATGACATTTGGATTATGCAATGCCGCGCAGACATTCCAACGCTATATGGACCAAGTTCTTTCAGGTCTAGACTTCGTCGTCTGCTACATTAACGATATTTGTATTGCGTCCAGCAGTGAAGAAGAACACTACCAACATGTCACAACGGTATTCCAACGCCTCCAGCAGCATGGGTTAAAAATTAATGTAAGTAAATGTGTTTTCGCTAATAACGAAGTGACCTTCCTAGGACATCGTGTAAACAAAGATGGTGTTAGTCCTCCAGTAGAGAAAATCAACCACATTACAAAATTCAAAAAGCCAGTACAAACATACGAACTACGTAGATTCCTGGCCATGCTGAATTTTTATCGACGATTTCTTCCCAACGCAGCGGTGATGCAAGGTCAATTGCAAGCGGTTATCAAAGGCAACAAAAAGAAGGACAAAAGTCTTATTGTCTGGACACAAGAAGCTGAGACTGTATTTGAACAATGTAAGCAAGCAATAGCCGACGCAGTAACCCTGGCACATCCACTACCAGAAGCACATTTAGTTCTAAACGTAGACGCCAGTAACTTCACCGTTGGTGCAGCAATTCATCACGTTTGCAACGAACAAATGAAACCATTAGGATTCTACTCCAAGCGGATGACAGACGCACAGAAGCGCTATAGTACTTATGATCGTGAACTGCTTGCAATATATCAGTCGGTAAAGCATTTCAAACATATTATAGAAGGAAGACAATGTACTATTTTAACTGATCATAAACCGATCATATTCGCTTTTATGCAAAAACCTGAAAAGCATCTCCACGTCAACTTCGACACCTCGACTTCATTGGTCAATTCACAACGGACATACGTCACATCTCAGGAAGGGATAACTTAGTGGCAGATCTTCTATCTCGTATCGAAGTGATCAACAAAGACGGAGATATAAATTTTGAATCATTGGCTCAAAGTCAAAAAACAGATAATGAGACCAACGATTTCTTAACCAGCAACAATACCGCGCTCAAACTCAAGCTTATAACTATTCCAGGCGCAACAATATCTATCGCCTGTGACATGTCAACAGTGAATGCACGTCCATTCATTCCTAAACCATTTCGACAACACATTTTCAATGTCGTGCATTGCCTTTCACATCCAGGTAAAAAAGCCACTGTTAAACTCATCAGTAAGCGGTACGTGTGGCCGAATATGAATCAGGACATCACTCGAATGGTACGAACATGCATCCCGTGCCAACGTGCAAAGGTCATTAGGCACAACAAAACAGCAATTGGCAATTTTACAACGCCAGAACAACGGTTCGCAGCAATACATATCGACCTAATTGGACCACTACCTGCCAAAAATGGATATACATATTGCTTAACCTGTATCGACCGATTTAGTAGATGGCCGGCAGCAATCCCAATTGAAGACATTCATGCTTAAACAGTCGCTACTGCACTAATTAATGGTTGGATAACACATTTCGGAGTACCAACGCAAATCACCACTGACCAAGGTCGTCAGTTTGAATCCCAACTTTTTAACGAGCTGGCACGCACACTAGGCGTAAGACACTTGCGATCAAGTCCTCGCCACCCACAAAGCAATGGCATGATCGAACGCTTCCACCGTACGTTAAAAACAGCCTTAAAGTGTAAAAATGACCAACACTGGACCGAAGTACTTCCACTTGTCATCCTTGCCCTAAGAAATATTCACAAGGAAGATCTGGACGCCACACCCGCAGAAATCGTATATGGTAGCGCACTAAAGCTGCCATGTGATTTTTTTGAGGAAGTCAAAGACGACCAAGTATGTTCAGAATTCGTGAAACGCTTCAGACAAGCCATGAACAACATTCGCCCCGTCCCAGTATCACAACATTCAAAGGACAAGGTTTTTGTACAACACCAGTTACAAAAATGTACTCACGTTTTCCTGCGTGATGATGCAGTACGACCACCTTTGAAAGCACCATATGAGGGGCCATACAAAGTTGTAAGTCGGTCTGATAAGACATTCGAACTACTGGTAAAAGGAAAACAAGTACGCGTAAGTATCGACCGCCTAAAAGCAGCATTCTTACCAAACAGCGAACTGAAGGCGAATGTAAACGACACACAACTCTCCGATACAAGCACACCAAGTGAAAATACTGGCAAGGCAACACGAAGTGGAAGAACCACACGTCTGCCCCAAAAATACGTTACCTTCAATCTATCATGATATCGTCCATAACTCAATCACTGGCAGGGGAGTAATGTGGTGTCCACCCAAACGTATTTATGATACGTAAGTGAAACCAAAGAAGTGTTTTTGTCTTGGTATAATAAACATAATATACCAGAATTTATATTCTGAATGAAGGAAATTTGGATCGTAATTAAATTTTAACAAGGAGTTGAGAAATACAACTCTGTAATTGTAATCCAATGTCAACCTATGTTCCACATGAGGTTGACAAGAATGAAAATGCAAGAGGAGACGAAAAGAATTTGATTCAGCAGAAAAAGTAAAAAGATTTTAGAAAAGTTGTTGGCAAAGTATATATAAGTGAAGATTTAAAAAATTAAGCAAATTGTAACTTTATATTATAAATAAAAAAAGTAAAAATAATTGTCTATAGTAACGACATAATTAATAAATTAATGTTTTGTAGATGGTGAGACATTGTGTTAGAGGCTGTGCCACTTACAAGACGTTATACAAATTTCCAGTAACCGATGATGAAGGAATGCAATTGTTATTATTTGTTGTATCTGTGAAATATGAAATATTTCTTTGCCAAGTTTTCGTGTATTAATATTCAATACTGTGCAAATAATAATAACAAATACCATCTATATTGTTTTTTTATATGTTTTATAACTACTGCATTTAAGTATATTAAGATGCTACATTTTTAATATTGAGTTTATTATAAACATGTTTATTCTATATTTACTTGTTTGTCTAACTATAACTGTTTGAGAATTTTATGAATTGTATTTTATAATAAAAATTAATTTTATATATAAATAAATGAGTTAACTAAATATTTTTTA
Source organism: Teleopsis dalmanni (assembly GCF_002237135.1). Lineage (NCBI taxonomy): Eukaryota > Metazoa > Arthropoda > Insecta > Diptera > Diopsidae > Teleopsis > Teleopsis dalmanni. The sequence continues at coordinate 110,305,806 of NC_051847.1, read as the reverse complement.
AATACATAAAAGATAACGAAAAAATTTTATATGAGTTATACGAAACTTAAATAAATTTTTTAAAAACATCAAAAAAGTATGAAGTAATTAATTTACAACACAACGTTTTGTATAAGTATTAAGAAAATTTCCCCAAAACTAATAATACATAAAATAAAAAAAATTATAACATTTAATTAATTAACCCAAAATGTTCATTAATAATACACAAAAATTAACGACGTGAGCGCACACCTTCCCACTTTGACGATCTATTCGGTACTGACTACAAAATTCGTTTTACGAATTAATAAGAATGAAAATTTCTTAGGTAATATGTACTCTATTTTAAAAACGCATTCACCATAATAGAGTGGCCGTGCAAGCAATAAAAATAGTATTTATTGCGATTGTTTAAAAATTTATTTAATGTTGAAATAATTTTCAACAATTTCTAACGAAAACCAATATATATTAAATAAATTTTGGAATATTATATTTCTTGAAGTGAACAATGCTATATACTCAATTATTTATTTCTGAAAATAAGTAATATAAATTATAATATGACTTTTGATATGTCTAACACTGAATTACTATTATAAAAATTAATGATTTCTATTTTTCAGTATACAATTTATTTGCATAGATACATATGTGAATTTTATGCTGCATGCAATAGTATATAAATTGTATATATTAATGTCATATAACTTTAAATTTCATTGTATAATATACCCAATTTATTCCAAAAAGCTATTTAAATGAAAAACATTATTAACATGATATTATACTGAATTTAATTTCAAAACATATTTTTTGAATTTCAAATTAAAATAGATTTTAATTGCTTTCAGCATATTATATGAAACCCTTCTCAACTATTTTCCGCACATCATAAATATATAAATAGCTAAGAAAAGTGTATAAATAATTGTGTAACATACTCAATTACAATTAAAAAATTTTTTGCATAGTTATACGTGTTAAGTTATTGTAAAATAAAACAGTTTGCAAAGCTTTTAAGATTTTAACCTAGTTTATTTATTATATTGATAGTAGCAGTTTTTAATATATATATTATTTCATTCGCTCCAAAGCAACCAAAAAAAACCTCCACTCTACGCGTCGTATTTCGCCATACTCCTCTTTAAACGTCAAACGCTCGATTTGCTATTTTTGCACACTCATGGTTGCATTTTCGTATTTTAATCTTTCGTGTTTTTACAGTCGGCCTCCTGACATCTCAAAGCGACCCCGCTTTGTCCGTCGATTCGGCAACGTTATCATTGTCGTCATCATCGTCGTTATCAGGCTCGCTGCTACTGTCATCGTAAGGCAACTGACACCATCGCTTGATCTTATCGAACGAATACACCGAGGTGTACTGCCGCTGTGTTCGTTTGGAGTTGGGTAAATCGTTGACTACATATCGGTCTTTGTCGAGTACTTTAGTAATAATGAAGGGGCCTTTATAACGCGGCTCTAGTTTCCTCGACTCACCCGTGCTATACGGCTCGTTTTGGACTAATACTAGATCACCCTCTTGAAATTTCGTTGGCTGTAAGTACCGCTTGTCGTATCGGCTTTTAGCTTTAGCTCGCTCATCAGTAATTCGTTCTGCAATCGTTCTGCGTAAATCCGTTAATTGATCAGTAGTCAGAGTGTCGTCGTTATGTAGAGTTAGAATTAATGCGTTCTGAAGTATATCACGAGGTTGATAACCATACAGCAACTCGTACGGTGTGCATTTCGTTGTCGCATTCTCCATCGTATTTAGGCACCATTGCAATCTTACCATATTTTCGTCCCATCGTTTGTCAACCGTATTTGTTGGTAACAGCATCGATAATATTGTTCGATTAGTCCGTTCGGCATGAGCATTTGCTCGTGGAGTTCTTACTGCATTTTTAATATGTCGAATATGGTTCCGAGTACAAAACCTCTCGAAATCTTTCGCTGTGAACGCAGTCCCTCGATCAGTAATTATTTTCGTTGGCATTCCACAGTAACTTATAACTTCATTTACTGCGCTGAGTACGTGCTTTGTCGCGGTACTTTTAACTGGCTTTAGTACGGTAAATTTCGAAAAAGCATCTACTATAACGAGTAGATATTCATTTCGTTTCACACTTTTAGGAAATGGTCCTAAGTGATCCATATGTATGGTCTTGAATGGTACAGGTTCTATTTTATCGAAATGGTAAATTCCTTCCCTTTTCCCCCCTGGCTGTTTATTATACGCACATTCAACACAAGATTTAATATAATTCTTTGTGAAGTTTCGCATTCGTGGAAACCATAGATGGGTTTTAATTCGGTTTATCGTCTTTTCAACGCTCATGTGTCCTGCGCTATCATGACAGTCCCGAAGAACTCGATGTCTTAAACGTTTCGGCACGACCCATAAAAGCTTATCATCAACCATACGATACAGCCGACCGTTATGCATTTTATAACCATCGCTTTCAAGTCCATTTTCGCGTTGCACGTCAGCCACGATTTTCTGAAGGTTTACGTCTTGTAATTGCATCGCAAACAACCAGTCGTATTCGTTTAGTCCAACCTTGAACGTACGCATGTCCGCTGTGTCGCCTTCATAAACATTTAGTAACGGATTTCGACTTAGTGCGTCCACGTGTTCCATTCGTTTCGCACTTTTATGTTCTATATTTATATCAAAATCTTGTATACGTAACCACCACCTGGCTATTCTTGGAATTAGCTCGCGTTTTTGCATCGTTGTTTTTAATGCACTGCAGTCTGTCACCACCGTGATCGGTTTACCGTATACGTAATAACGCAATCTCTCCAGAGTTTCGACAACGGCTAATGTTTCCAGCTCGTAGCTGTGGAACTTTTGTTCATCTATCGTTGTAGATCTGCTGTAGTACACGACCGGTTTCCATTCGCCCATCTCATTTTGTAACAGCACGCCTGCTAACCCAATTGAGCTTGCGTCAGTATGTACTTGATGCTCAGCATCCGATCGATAAGCAGTCATAACTGGCTTCCTCGTTAATGTCGATTTCAGTTCATTGAATGACCCCTCTTGCTCGTTACCCTACTCAAAATTTACGCCTTTATGCAAAAGCTGTCGCAATGGTTTACTCACGATCGCATAACCTGGAACAAATTTCCTAAAGTAACCGCTTAAACCCAAAAATTGTCGTACTTCCGTTTGGTTTCGGGGCCTTGCGAAGTTTTCGACTGCTAAAGTTTTGCTGTACCAGGGCTAATGCCGTCTGAAGTTAATTTATGACCCAGAAACTCGATCTCTCGATTTAGGAATATGCATTTTTTTATATTTAGTGTCAATCTCGCCTCACGTAATGCATTGAATACTCGTTGTAATTTACTAAACATTTCGTCTGCCGTATTTCCGCCTACGCCAATGTCGTCCATAAAATCCACCATATCGCCAGGATGAGTCATTTCTTTGACCTTGGCCATCGTACGCAGGAATACCGCCGGAGCATTCTTGAGTCCGAAAGGCATACGTTTGAATTCATACAACCCGTCTGTCGTTATAAATGCAGTATATTTTCTGCTTTCTTCCGCTATTGGTATTTGATAATACCCTGAGTTAAGATCAAGGGTTGTGAAATAAGTATATTGTTTCAAGTTGGGCCCTAACCCCTTCAGTTAGTCGTACCTTTCCACCGCCGAACACCGAAATGTTCATGGAACATAGCTGAATTTGACCATTAATATTTCTTGATACTGTTTTCCGTATAAGACTGCACTGGCTACCTGTATCAAGTAGTGCTGTACATTGTCTACCATTTATGTATACTTCTCTGATCGATTCTTTGGTGCGTTCAATTCGACGCACACTTGACTCCCCACAGTGCGTACTCTGACCTTTTGGGTGAACTCTTCCGCAATTGTTACACCGTTGTCTACGTTGTGGCTTTGAACATTCGCGCGAAAAATGTCCCGCTTCACCGCAATTGAAGCAAGCTCTAACCTTCGGTTCCGTTCTAAACTGTTCCTATCCGGAGTTTTCATTTGCGTCTACACTTACGCTCGAATTTATTATCGGATTTGACGATGAATTTGCCAAAGCTATTTTGTTCGTTCCATGTTGCATATTGCATAAAAAGTCCTCAATACCTTCGCGAAAATCTTTTAAATTATTAAACCGTAGCAGTGCGATCGCCGCTTGCAATTTAGTGTCGTTTAGTCCATTGCGAGTATATTTTATAATGGCACTATCACTTATCTTGTATCGTCGGCCAAGTGCCGCAATTCGAAAACAATAGTCAATGATGCCTTCATTAACATTACGTACCGCTTGACTCAATTCAAAATTAATGTCAGCTTCGTCACATTTTACATCAAATTCTGCACGCAACTTATAACTTATATACTGCTCCACTCGCTATCAAATTCTTGTAGAGAATCCAGCCACAACCGCGCTACTCCTTTTAACTTTCCATAAACGGCTAGCAATAGTTGTTTTTCATTCCATTGGAATGCATTAAGAGATCTTTCGACGCGATTGATAAATTGTCCAACCGTAAGACCATTTTTATCTGTTGGATCGAACACGGGTATCGTTTCGCTGATATCTTTTACCGACCCATGTTGTGGTAAATCGTTAACCACTGTAGATGTAATTTCCGTCTTCTGATTTTCATTTTTTTCGCTCACGTTTTCCGTAGGTTTACTTCTTGTCACGTTTTCTATGCCCATTACAAGTTGTTGAATCATTCGTTCCATATTATCTATTCGTGAATTGATCACATCTACCGGCTCGCGGATTTCGTCTGCTTTCAGGTGCTCTGTCAGACGCAATACTAACTGCGCTTTGTTGCCCGTCGTATCTAAACCTTCTTCCTCCAACGCCTCCTTCAGCTCGCTTAAACGCATATCCTTCAACTTCACCATTCTCATTTTATTACCGCCGTTAATTTATAAACAACAAATTTCGTTCCCGTTTCGTTTTGTTTTTCTTTATACCTTAACTTCGCTTTCGCGCATGTTAATGTGTTGAAGCGCTAGCGCTCCCAAGGACACACTCACACGTTTCGGCTAGGCGCTGTTTATCCCACTTCTGATTTTTGTTAAGTTATTGTAAAATAAAACAGTTTGCAAAGCTTTTAAGATTTTAACCTAGTTTATTTATTATATTGATAGTAGCAGTTTTTAATATATATATTATTTCATTCGCTCCAAAGCAACCAAAAAAAACCTCCACTCTACGCGTCGTATTTCGCCATACTCCTCTTTAAACGTCAAACGCTCGATTTGCTATTTTTGCACACTCATGGTTGCATTTTCGTATTTTAATCTTTCGTGTTTTTACATACGTTAATGTAAATAAATCCATTTAATTTAATAATATTTAAATTATATGTAATGTATGCTTATATTCATTTGTGAGTATTTATATATCCGCTTAAATAAAAACTTGTACAGTAAGTAGTTGAAAAAAAGTTATGCAGCAGCCCTGAAAGAGCATGAAAGAGCGTAAAAGTGGCATAAGTGTGGTGTGATCACACTTATTTAATACGTGTGACAAAAATGTTATAAAAAATGAATTTTCTTAAGCAATTTCTCTTAGTTTTGATCGAGGTGGGCGGAATTTCCATTCTATAAAAGATATTCTCTGGTCTGCACCTTTGAATGACACACCGCCAACGTGTTGGCGTGCTTACCAAAATTTTGGTGAGCAGCTCTCGCCAACATGTTGTGAATGATAGTCTGTCACCACAAAACATTCATTCGTCATACAAGAGCATTTTTTTGTGTGGTTGCACAAATTTTTACCTTATAAATTAATATAAACGATATATATTTTGTAGAATTGTAACATAAATTTAAAACGTTCTTTTATTCTTAATGTATTTATTATTTTTATTATTATTATTTATTATTATTAAAATAACACTTATAAATTAGTGTTAAATGTTTAATTGTATATTAATCAGAAATATATACATTTTTAATAAAAAGGTTTTTTTCGAAATTATTATATAAAAAAAAATTATAAAAAATTAATATACAATTAAATATTTAACATAAATTTATAAGTGATGATTATAAGTAATTTTTTATTTACAAAAACATGTAAATATAACATCGTTAAATTAGCGATCTAAGCCCAGTAATAAACAAACGTATTGAAAATTGGCCATAATAACAATTCTTTGTATTCTAAATATGTTTTCTTTGTTAAAACTTATTAAAATAAAAGAAATTAAAATGTTAATAACCTCGAACTAACAAAAATATACAAATTAACAAATGTCTTGAAAAACAATTAATATATGTATGTATATTGTTTTATTATATACAATACAAATAATAGGTCTGTTCCACGAGCTACACATAGTAACTTTGCGTAACACTGTGTATACACAAGTGCGTTCCACGAACAATTTTGTGAGTAAATGAGAGCATCTGAGAGAGCGTAACATCCCTGTCGAAATTTGAAAATGTTACACAGACTTTACTCATGCATTTTATATGAAGTAAAATTTGTGTTTATGTGTAAATCAGCTGTTATGGTTTGAATTCAAATATTTGTGTTGTTTGTTTGCGCGGCATTTGTGAATATAAAAAAATTCTGCATTTTTAATTGTAACAACTGTAATAAATAAATATTGAAATGGATAAAAACATAATAAATATTTTATTAAGTGATTTAAGTAACACAACACAACCAGAATATAACGTAGTTAATACACTTCGAGATAGTGCCTCTGACGATGATGCAGAATTAGTGTATTCGATATTACATAAAAAAAAGAAAACGTGTGTGTATAAAAAATTATATACAAGATGTTGTTTACAAATATGACGACAAGGAATTCAAAACCCATTTCCGCATTTCGCAGAGCCTTTTTAATTCTTTGGCTATAAAATTTCAAAATAGTACCGACTTTATTGCACTGCGAGTAAGTGAACTGAACATTTCTCCAGAAGCTCACGTTGCTGTTTTTTATGGTTTGCTGGTCACGACGCATGTTGTTTTAGAGATTTATCAGATCGCTTTAATCTCTCTTTATCGTCAGTAAACCGCGTTATAAGAAGGATGATAACTTTCTTTAGCAACATGTGTCCGGATATAATTGCATGGCTTAGCACATCAAAAAAGGAAGAAGCAAGTACATTTTTCCGAAGCTTATGCAATTTTCCAAAAGTTGTAGGTAAGGATTTATGTGAATATTAACGCTGCATATATATTAATACATATTACTTTACAGGTTGCCTAGATGGCACTCGTATAACTATTGATCCTCCTGGAGATCGTAAGGACGACTACATTGACAGAAAAGGAAATACTTCATTATGCTTGCAAGCCATCTGTAATGAAAACAGAAAATTTATTAGCATATTTGTCGGACATCCAGGCTCCTGTCATGACAGTTAGGTCTTACAAAACTCTCCTATTTATATGCGACTACCATCGAAGTATGGAGGTAAGTTCTTTGGAAAAAAAATGAGATTTATTAAAACCTCTTACCTTTACAGAATACTATCTACTGGCTGATTCCGCATACCCCTGTACACAACACATTATTATGCCATATAAAGACAACGGGCGTCTTACTCGTGCACAAAAGAATTTCAATAGAAAATTGGGGTCAGGTCGAATACTAATAGAAAATGCATTTGGTATTTTAAAAACAACGTTTTAGACAGCTGTACTACTGTAAATTAAAAGGAGTTGAAAAACTATGTCACTTTATAAGAGCATGTTGCATTTTGCACAATCTTGCAAATGAAAACGACTTAGAATTCACGTTTTCAGAAGAATCTGAGGAAGATAATGATGTCAACAACCTTATTCCTTTTAGATCAAGTATCGTTAGAGATTCGATTTGTAAGGAATTACAAACAGAATATAACTTGGATTAAAGTGTTTATTTGTATATTGCTTATTTTTTATTAATTAATTTTATTAATATTGCAATAAAGAACTTAATTCTAATTAACATATTAACATCACATTTTATAAATATATACTTAATTCTATCTTAGCTTTAAAATAACATTATTTAAATAAATTTTTAATTCTAACTAAACATAAAGACTATAATATTAAAAGTAAATATGTTTTTAACATAATGTGTCCTAATAATAATAATATGTAATATATTAAAATAAGTTTCCACATCATGGCTTTACTCCTCAACTGTCGGCATTTTCGTTCCCTTTTTATGTTTGTGGATACCAGTGACACCAACTCTTTAGTGGAATTGTGTGTCCATGTGCATTTTGGTGCTATATTTTCCTGCACACTGAACACTAATTCATCACACTGCCCCTCTTCAGCAACAAACCGCTGTGACATCTCATCAACAAGTTCATCATCTAATAGAAAATAAAATATTATTATTAGAATATTATTATAATAGAAAATTATTTAATGAATTGCCATTAACAATGTGTGAATACAATTTCTTACCATTTTGCAATCGAAAAAAGTTGTTGGTGAATATGAAACAATTGTTCTTTCCTCCATTTCGTCTGTAATAATAACATAAAATTAAATTTTTTATAATAAATTTATATAACAGCACTCTAACTCACTTTATTAAAACAAAATTTAACTTTAAATAAATTAATTTTAAATAGTATTTAAAAATATTTGGCTTGTCGTTTTGTTTCTTTGGTTTTCAAAATGTGTTTGTCTGTTATTTTTCAATTTTTATTTCTACTGTTTTGTTTTTCAAAAAACAGCTGTTTTCACCAGACTTTACACAAAGCTGTTCCATGAAAATTTGTGTAAAGAGCGTAATCTGGCGCTTTATTTGTGTTACGCTCTCAGTTTGTACTTTACTTCTGTTTTACTCATGGTTTACTATGTGTAGCTCGTGGAACAGACCTAATATGTAGTAAAATTAACTACGGTCCTTTACTAACCTTCTCATTTTAACTACTGTACTTAATGACGTTGTTACTTTATACTATTTAAGCAAAAATATATGAATTTTTAATTTAGAGTTTTTAATTTAGTGCCACATATACTGAATTCATAAGTATATATAAAATTTTAATCAATAATAAGCAAAGCGCAACTTATACGTTGACCATCCATATTTTAATTTTACGATTTTGAAATTTTACTTTAAATTGCACATGTACATTTTTGTAGCGTGCGTAGACAACATTACTCTTCAAAAATTTTGCATGAATGACATTCATGTTCAAGTTCGGTCGTTAGAATAAATTTGAGCAACAGAGAGCGCAACTTGTATGCCACACAAAAATGATAGCCTGCATCGCGCTTAACTACCATGAGGGTTTGTATTTGCTCACTCATGAGCAGCGCAGGCTCATGAGCAAGAGTCAATTCTTATGTGAGCCCAAAATTGGCTCATGAGCGTGAGCCCATAATTGGCTCATATTGAAGTGCTGCTCACCAGCGTGAGCCTTCAAGTTGCTCAAATTGAAGAGCTACTCATGAGGGCTCACGAGCCGAGACCTCACGAGCTCAACTGTTTAATAAAACGCAATTTATTAGTTTATTTGCTTTATTTATTTTTATAAACGTTATATGTAAAAATATATAATTTCATTTTAAAACAATATAATGAAACAATAATTTGAATTTGAAAAACAAAATTATAAAATATTATTTTCCACAAATAAACAATAAAAAAATATTTATTGTTTATTTTAGGAACTTTGATTATTTCCATATTTTAGTTAGTTCAAGGTTATTAATATTTTTAATCTTTTTAATGACATGTTTTCACAAAAAAAAATAATAACAAAACCTTAATTATAAGATTATTATAAGATTATAACTTAATGGCGGCTCTTGCTCGTGAGCGTGAGCCATCGTATGAAAAGAGTTTTTTGCCGGCTCATGAGCCGTGAGCAGAATGAGCCGAAATGAGCCGCTCATGGGTACGCAAATACGAACTCTGACTACCATTGAACACTATTTGCTCTCTATTATGTTGTGTATCTAGTTTCAACTAGAATTTTATTAACAATTTAGTACGTAATGCAAATTTCCGAGCTCTAACGACAGCTTAAGATATAAAACTAGTTCAGTTCTCCAACATATGTGATGTTAAAAATAAAAATAATTATTGTTTTATTTAATATTTGTGCTTTCAATAGTGTCATTTTATATATATGTTAATTTACGTATATATTGTTTTAATTTTAATTTTCATAAACCTTAAGTTAAGCTTTTTATTAAAAAATTAAGATATTATTTTAATTGTAATGTGTAACTTTAATAAGTTTTAATAGGTAATGTTTTTTTGTATAATTATTACAGCACTGAGGATGTTCTAAAATAAAGAACGAAATATCTGCTTCAAAATTTTAAAATAAAAGCGTTTTATTGTGGTTTGTCTGATAGCTGAAAAATTTTTAATTTAAAAATTAATACAATACCAGATGATATAAAATAAAAAAATATTTTTCTTCTGCACTCGCAATCTGTATATTATTTGTCTATGGTTTAAGCTGACCATATAATTTTGTGTTTTCAATGTGATGGTTTAAAACTAAGTTCTTAAGCTCGGGTAGGTCTTTCGCAGAATAATGATTTTTTGAAAGAAAATCAATGATGTGCCGTAGCAGTTTTAAAACATACTAATGTTTATTTCGATACGATGTTAAATCCTTTGTCATTCATGGTAGAAAGTGAGTAAAGCATTGGATATCACTATATTCAATAGAAGTTCTTGAAAATTACTACCGATTTTTATTTCACCAAATCAAAAAGTAATTTTCTTCTATTTATAATTTCAAGTGTTGTAAAATTATAAACCATACAACACAATACTATAGGGGTAAACACTCTTATATTTAATAATGCTATACAAAAACTGCAAGAGTGCGAGAACCCCTCAATTGCAGAATGGCATGATCACAATGAATCTGTTGTTTTTGCAGCCGTATCACATTGAGCAAAGAAAAATAAAAGTATAACAATGCCGCGTAGAAGTGAAATACAGAAATGTAAAGATATTTTAATTGAAAATAGTGCTTTAATATTCTGACTGAAGGTATTAACATATAACATATAAATTCCGGTTCCTCCTGCAGAAATTCTATTATTTGGAGCACTTCCTTGCATGCACGTACAATCTGTGAATTCCGTGCCTGTTGCAATGAGTTTGCAAGAGAGACTGAATCCCCCTTATTATATTGTACATACAATACAAACCCTTCTCTACAAATAATGCACAAATACAAAAGAAAAATTGTGTATGACTTTAAGGCTTAGTAAATTGTTTCCTGCTTTTTTATTATTTAATAAAAAGTCTACTTCTTTTAATTCTTTTTTATGGTTATCATTGTATTTGATTTTAAGCACCGTAACTATGATATTCTAAGAAGCAAATAAAATAGTCGCGTCGAATCGCTTGTCATATCATCACATCGCTTATCGAACAAAAGTCCTATTCAAATAAGTATTAGTAAGAACATAGGTAGAGTGATTAAGTATAAGAATAAAAAGAAAGTTAGTAAAAGTAGTAAATAGATCTCTCATTTTTCCTTATTTTCTACATCTTGGGACCCTCAATTTTCAGAAATCTCAAGTGGATACAATAATTGAATTTATCTCCTTAAAGTAACGTTTTTATCCATGCCAGACATCAAAAGCTTGAACTCTGTTGTCTCGTCCGTGGTATATAGTTCATTTTCCATTGCAGCTTGGTTTTTATATCATCACCGACTATTAAAATATCGCCTTCATTCACACTTTTTGAAGATGGGGTTTATTGTACTTAATATTACCTAATCGATTCAGACATTCTTGTTCGAACATTCCGCGTTTTTGCCATAAATCAGCTATTTTTCACGTATTCAACTCTTGTCAAAACTGTATTCAGTTTATTGTATGTCAATATAAATTACCCAATAGCTGACTTCAAACGTGTTTTGACAGTTTTAACTAATCTTTTCAAAAATCCACCCCACCATGAAACACTTTCTGATATAAATTTCCATAAAATTTGTTATTTCTTTATTGTTTAGTTTGTTGCAATATTTATTCAATATGATATTAAGGTACAGTGTATGTTACTTTAAATAGGTTTTATCTTTAAATAATACAATACGTATTATTGAAGATTGTTTGTTTAAAATCAAACGTTATGATGAGTCCTGATAACTCCTCCTTTTCTACATTGAATCGTCCCTTTTCTTTAATATGCGTTTGTTAATAACTGTATTTGGTTATTCATTTGATTAAATAGTTCTTCTTGTTTTTTTTTGTTTGATTTTCAAAATATTCATTACAATTTTATACAAAAAATATAAAAAAAGTTCAATAAATATAATGCGTTTCGTTCTAAGGCTTGCAGACAAGTTATATTATAATTGATTAAGCAGATTAATGTTTTCAAATTTCAAGTTTTCATCTTTTGATATATACTAAAATATTTTATAATTACTAAAATAATTTTTTTAGATATTTGGATATCTTTCCTTGAAAGTTTTCATATTAATACTACAGTAATAATTAATTATATTCTACATATTTTTACTTACTTAGTTACTTAGTTGGCTATAACCGGCGTGAGTCGTCCTTGACCTCGCCGAGTAGTCTTTGCCAGCCAGCCCGATTAGTTGCTAGCTTTCGCCAGTTGGTAGTACAGAGCGCCCCTAAATTGTTGGTCACCTGGCCCTTCCACCGAATATACGGACATCCTCTAACGCGTTTTCCACCTGCGGGTACCGAATCAAACACCTTCTTAGCCTGACACTTTTTTGTATTCGCACAACATGACCAAGCCCGTGAAACTGCTGTATTTTTTGTGCGCTTAACTATGTCAATGTCGCGGAATAGCTCATGTAGCTCATCGTTCCATCTAATTCGATATTTGTCGCAAACGCGTAAAAGACCTATCTCCATACTTATGAGAAACTGCTCTTGTATCATTAAGCCTACATTTATTTTTTTAACTCTTTTTCGTTGATTTGAGTTCACTTATAACTTTACTTATAATGATTTATTCTCTGCTCAGATGATATGTTATATTAAAACCCCTTAATATAATATGACCACTAAGTCCGTTACATTTCCGGCACATGCATATAAACTTTAATAATTCTAATTAATTTACCAAAATTGCAAAACAATTCTTTGGAATTATTTTGCAAATAATAAAATTACAAGCAACTAACCAAATATGCAATATAGACAAAATGATTAACATAAGTGGCGGGTGCAAGCCAGCAAGCGAGCAGTCTGTCTCTGAGTGTTAATCGTGAAAGGTAGAAAATAAGTTAAAAGTGTAATAAAAATACAAAAATTAAATAAAGATTAATAAAAAAAAGAAAATACTTTCTTTTTATTCTTTTCGTAAAAATCGAAACAAAAGTGGCGCAGCCGGTAGGATACAGCGAGTGATATTCTTTTAAAAGATTAAAAGGAAAGAGCTTTTTATTTTAATAAATTAACGCGGTATCTAACAAAATATACATCCTTTCGAAAGATCGAAGGACTAAGAATATACTTTCTTGACCGTCAAAACTGTAACGTGAAAATAAATTATAAATAAATTTAATAACTGTTTACTAATCAACAAAAAATAAATCTCTTCATTAAATCAAAAAAAAATAAAAATTGGTATAAAAAATAAATGTATCCTTTCAAAACATTGAAAAACTAAATAAAATCAATAACTTTCGAAAACTCATTAAAAGTGAAAATTGAATCTGTAAAATATAAACACATTCCTTCAAATTATGAAAAGAAATTTTTAAAATCCTGCGTTTTATGCTCAAACAATCAAAAACTTTTACTTTTTGGTAGAAGATTGCCACAACAGTGAAGAAACAACATATATAATATTCCGTGGACAAAAGATTGTTCTAATCATCAAACACTTAAACCCTTTAGAAGACTTTGACCAACAGGAAAAAGTCATCACTACATAACAGGACATTCAAAAGAACTCCAACGGCAACTTACCAGAAGAAGAATACCACCCAAAAGAACATAACACCATATAAGGTAGCAATAAATATAGATTATATAGATATATAAATTAAATATAGATTAAGTATATACCATACAAAGAGTCAGAAAATTGGAGAGAACTAACGAATTTCGTTAATAAAAAAGAAAAAAAAAACAACTTCAAATAGGAAATAAAAACAGAACTAGAATTTAGGACTAAATGGCCCAAATACAATTTGAACCTATTAAATATTTAGGAAACCTTCCTAAATTCAATGGTGACAACGGGGACCTGCAAACATTTTTAAATTTAATAGACAGGATACATCCTATATTACAGACTACTATCACGACGAACTATCACAAGGACTATTCTCAGACTTAATCAAAAGTAAACTCAAGGGTAAAGCCAGGGAAGTTATTGAAATTAATTGCCAGGTAACTTCCTGGAATGATATAAAAGCAGTCTTACAAAACAATTTCGGTGACCGATTAAGTTGCGATGAACTTTTTGACTCACTCAAGGCAACTACATTTAAAACAACTTTGAAGCTGGATACGCCCACCTTCGAATAGACAATCAGCCACAAAATCAACACCAACAAAATATCAAACCACACAATTTTAATCAAAATTTTAACTCATAAAATAATCCAAGTTCCAACCGCCACAGGCAAAACTTCCAACAACGACATTTTGACCAACAAAATCTTAACCAGAACTTCAAGTCACACAATAATCCAAACCATAATAGCCACAGTCAAAATTCCTAACAACAGAATTTTAACCAGAATACTAATCCTCAGAATAACTAAAATTTCAATCACAATAGACAAAATTTTACATCCCAGAATAGAACTTTCAACCGTTTTCCACTACTTGAACCGATGGATGTTAATGTTAATTTTTCAAACGTTGGAATCAATACTTCAAATTTTAATCCACTGCGAAATTTCGCAGCCCAGAACGAAGTTTATAACCAATATGATCATAATAATTACGGGGCAACTTACAGTCAACCTCCTTCCGAAAATTTTCATCCCTCTGCCTCGGAGGACTACCCTATATAAAAATAGAAACTAAATTGTGACGACTAAATTTTTTGAATAAATTTTAGTCTTGCCACAATTCGCACTTCACACGTATTTAAAAATGATGACGTCAAAGTTACCTATAATGAAATAAAATTTGATGTTGTGTAAGCTAACATATCAAAAGAATGCTATACATACCTTGAAATACCCTTGTGAATATTTATTTTAATTAATATAATTCGAATAATATTAATTAAAATAAATTTAGATTACTTTTCGCGAACCGCATGAAACACATTGTATTAAAAGGCAAAAAAAAACACAGCATGATCAAAACAAAAATAGAAAAAAATGAGAAATGTCATTTTTTAATTTGTTTTGTGCATTTCGGTTGATCGCCAAAAATTGCAGCGGATAATAGGGAAAAAGCTGCGAGTATAGTTTAAAGCTTTCAGAAGCCTGAAAAGAAACCAACAGAATACCTGATGAGGGGAAATGTTGAGGGCATTGACCGAACAACGGCTAGCAAAAAAGTCCGCTCGACGCAGTTAGAAAAAAGGAGAATAAAAGGCGCAAGCGGAGGAGTTTCTGTCTCTTGGCTCGTGGTTATGTTGAACGCAACGCATCGTACCGGTGGTGTTAATTACTTAGTTTTTTTTTTTTAAATAAATAAAAAAGATTTCTTTGCATTTTTTATATAATAATTAAAACTACTTTAATATTAATTTAACCAGTGGAAATAAAATTCTTAAAATTGTGTAATTTTCTTTTTATAATATATAAAGAAACAAAAAAAAATTTGAAATAGTTTGTCGAGACGGCGCGAAACGGGATAATAGTGTTAATAGCCACAGTATAAAAGAAATAATTGACGGCTTTAACAGTGGTCAATTAAAAGATTTTGTACTCGTGCTCGTTCGAACGTATAAACGTGTTGACACCACAAGCAAAAGACGTGGCGCGGCTTGGGTGTCTCTTTGTCTCCGATACGTGGCAAAGTTTAAATTGATTGGTGTTTCCTGATAATCATCACTGGACGTTGTAAGCAGCCCTGATGTACCAGAGAGGGTAAGACTGTATAAAATACAGTGCAGATTTTCGCGTAAGTAACTTCAATGTATAAGCGTGAATTTATAAGCTATTTTATTTAAATCGGACGAATTGCTTAAAAATTAACAAATTCCTAATTGTATAATTGAATATCTACAAATTTTACTCATTTAAATGGAAATGAGAAAAGTAACAACAAGGCAATCACAATCGTAAAGGCTTCAAGTTAAGCGCATAGGAGCATAAACTTTCTAAACACAACAAGCTCATGAATTATTAGTTCTTATGAAATAGAATCTATGAAAAAAAAAATGTATCTTTGTAAAAATCGAAATTAAACAACTGAAAACAAGATATTTGTGAAAAAAAAATGTATTCTGTTATATGCAAACATAATCTTAATTAATTATAAAGTGTAACATTAAAAATTTAATTACTTAATCCACATTTAAGGAATGTAAAAATATTACATAAAATTCTAAGTGAAATACCAAAGTAATCTTCACACGACTACGCTTAATAGAAATTCTTCTTCCCTTATATTTTTATTTAAAAACATTTTATGAGTTTTTTTTTATAAATTTTGTTGTATTTAAGTGAACACAAAATGCATTTATGAAACGTTAAACTTAAAATATGATTAATTAATATTATTTTTTTTTAAAAGTTGAAATCAGTTAAATAGTATTTGCTTATTATTATCTACGAGTAATTGTAAAGATATTATTTGATAAATTGTTTTTTTTATTTAAAATACATTTATGGTTATACATATATTACAAATTGTTCAATAAAATTGAAATCAGTTAAATATTATTTGCTTATTATTATCTACGAGTAATTGTAAAGATATTATTTGATAAATTGTTTTTTTATATTTAAAATACATTTATTGTTATACATATATTACAAATTGTTCAATAAAGGAAAAAAAACTTGAATTATAAAATAATTCATTTGTTGTACGGCATCTTACTTCGACGGTAGAAACGACATTAGTTGAACGCTGGGTCCCCGCGAATAGAAATTTTCTTGTAAGACCTTGGACTAGGCTGAGAACTACCCCGGCTAGGAAAAATTAGGTTCATTACAAAATTAAGACATATAAAACTAATCATAGATACTGGTGCAACCAGCTTAATATTAAACCCGGGTATTTGTCAACCCAAATGGATTCACCAAACTATCCCTCTTTCTATAAAAACCCTCCGACATAAGATCTACACAGATAAAAAAGCTAGAATACATTGTTTCAAAGAACTCGGAGAAACCTTAGACGTCATAGAATTCTATATCATACATTTCCATGACTATTATGACGGCTTAATTGGCAATGTCCTACTTAGACCATTAAAGGCATGCATAAATTATCAGGACAACACGATCCAATTAGGAGGACAAACGTTACCAATCTTCTTTAAAACCAAAGAAGACTATGTATAACTATAATAGGCGAAAGATTTATTCGACAACTGAAGTGAAGCCAGAGTTTGTTTTTTTTTTAAATGTGGAACGCTTCACGATTTTGCGTGTCATCCTTGTGCAACCCTTGCTAGGTAGTCACCTTGTCGTGGTGTAGGGGCTTATTGTGGACTGAAGCATGTCATGTGAAAGTCATGACATGATGACCTTTCATGTGGCATGATTCAGCACACAAACTAAGAACTGCCGCCAACGCACAGGTTGAAAGTAGGTATCTACGATTCCTGATCAGTCGTTGAGGCTAGCTAGTGGAATTTAATAGACACTTGCTAATTGGTCAGTCCTTTTAGGAAAGTGCGGCTATCTATCAGACCAATGACTCGCCTTTAGTACGGTCATGTCTCTGCTGTTTGTGGGTCGCCGATAGTCGGGCGGGGGAGAAGGAAAACTCCCTAGGGCAGGGTCTGTTCATATTCCAGGTTACCAAGACTAGGTCTTGATAGCCTGGAGTATGAACAAACCTACTGCCCCAAACAAACTCCCTAAACTCACAGTGGAACAGCTATGCTGGTGAACTTGCTTGACGGGGTAGAGTCAAGCTTAATAGCGAACTCCGTACTAGGTCTGGCAAACCTACGGTTTCAATTTGTCCTTCCCATGGGGCGCTCATGGGTGACCAACCAGCACGGTTTATTAAAACTTACTTTTTTCATGGATTTAAATACACTAAACTCTATGGACTGCACACCTTTAAATGTGCAAAATATGGCTTTACAAAGCCAAAACTCATCACTGGCCGAGGGGGCACATGGTACCATCGTCAGTGAACAAATGGACCACGACTTGTTGGAGGGGGCACCTGATCCTTTACCCGACAAGCCGGATGAAATGGACATTCCACTTAGGCAGAAGCCGGCTGGAATGTCAATTTCCTCGGAACAGGAGAGAGATCTTCTTGAGCCTGGTCCAACCAAAAAGACTCAAACAAGAGTAAAGCTATCCGGCGCTGGACGCAAAAGGTTGAAGGCTCTACTTGCCAAAGACATCCCGCTGGAAACAGCAAGGTCCTTGGCAGTAAAACCGGCCACCGCGTCCAACGAAGGACAGGCAACACTTAAACGGACAGCTCTACACCAATATCGAGCTCCAAACCGACAAAGCGGATTGCATTACACGGCAAAAAAGTTGATAACAAAGCAACAATGTCTGCAACTACTTTGTCGATTTTCAGCAGGATGAAGGAAGTAGAGACTTCACACGGAGGCAAACCTGGTCCCAGTAATGAGGTAGCAACGGTATTTGTGAGGCAGGCTGAACAAAGCGCTTTTTCCGAAGATTTCTGTTCAAAGCCTACACTAGCAGAGGTTGTTCGCTCTAAGAAGATCGGTATACTACCGCTCAACTTCCCAGAGGGCATTTGGTCCAATGAGGAAATTGGCAAGGTGCAGACATGCATCATCGACAAGATGTATGAGACTTGTCGAGCTCCTGGGATGAAGCCTCATTTCGCCGGTTACAGTCTAAAGCCCGGATGGTTTACCATCAACTTCTTGGACGAAGCCGTGGGAAGGAGCCCAGCTGAAGGTAGTGGACGAGGCAGACGTGCCAAAATTTGAAGTCTATGTTGGCTACTTCCCAGGCTCAGCCTCCTGGCAAAGTGATTGAATTTTGGAACAAATTGAGTGCGTGTCATGGACTGGCGGGTGCTCCACAGGCTTAATAAGGGCAATCTTGTCGAGATGGCGATTGCTTTGGACCCTTTATCGTCCGAAATGATCGGAAAGCTGGGCAATAAAGTCTTTCATGGACTTAGTAGTGTCGTGCTAAGACAAAGACACAAGAGAAACAGAGCAAAGGAAGCGGTTGCCGATGAACAACCGTCAACATCTGCGGCTCGTGCTCAGCCAAGCAATCAAAAGCCGAAAACCGGTCTCAACTCCGGGGGACCATCATTGAGAGGGGGCAGAGTCCGCGTCCAAGGCCGAAAACCTTCTACTCTCTCTGGTCGTCTCAGGAAATGGGAAAGGAAAGATCCGGAGGCCACGGAACTGCTGCGCGGTACGAAGGGCGGCAAGGTCCGCAAGGGCCAGTCTGGGATATAATGTCCCGTACTTTGCCTCATCCGCAAAATTCCTGGAGGCAGCTTTATTGCCTCCAAATCAACCTCCACCGGGCGATAGCAGCTTCATATAGGCTCAGTGCCTTGGTGGAACAACACTGTCTGGATTTTGTGGCCATTCAAGAACCATGGGCCACAAATGGGCGCATAAACGGTCTACAGACAAAAACGTGTAAGTTAATCTATGATAGTAATGTTGATCGTCCCAGAGCGGCGATAATGATTAACAAAATCATTAAATCTCTTCCACTTACAGAGCTCATACAGCGTGATCTTGTGGCAGTACAGGCAGAAGTGCTTAGTACTAGGGGAGCGAGAAAAATTGTTTTTGCATCTCTGTACCTACCTGGCAACGCAGAGAAAGTGGTGTCTCTTGAGTTCCAGCAGCTTACAGAATACTGCCGTATCCGAAACCTACAGTGGGTAATGTGCTGCGATGCCAATGCACACCATACAGTATGGGGAAGCACGAACATTAATACACGAGGTGAGCCACGTTTTGATTTTATAACAACTAACAATTTAATTATGAAAAATAAAGGTGATGAACCTACTTTTGTAAATGCGATAATGGGGGAGGTACTAGATCTTATTTTAGCAAGCGCATTTATTAAGCTTTTTATTAAAAAATTAAGCACTGAGGATGTTCTAAAATAAAGAACGAAATATCTGCTTCAAAATTTTAAAATAAAAGCGTTTTATTGTGGTTTGTCTGATAGCTGAAAATTTTTTAATTTAAAAATTTATAACTAATAACATATCAAATTGGAGGGTGTTGGAGGAAAACTCCTTATCAGATCACCGCTACATACGTTTTGATTTGGAAGGGGAAGTTGAAAACCTTTTTGAAACAAGAAATGTTAGGAAGACCAACTGGTCTCTATATAACTTCTATTTAGAACAAAACATTAGTTGTCTTGGAGATAGGATTACTAATTGACAGGAACTAAATCTTGAGGTTAACAAACTTGAAAATATTATTACAGGGGCTTCTGAAAATAGCTGCGAACTTGTCAAAAATGAACGTTCTAGGAACGTCCCATAGTGGAATAGGGAACTGGACATTTTGCGCAAAAAAGCCCGCCAGCTCCTTAATAGAGCAAAGACTCTCTAAGCAAAGACCACTCAAATAGCCTCTCCACACTAAAGAAGACAGACGGAAGCTTTACGGAATTCACAGTCAATAAAACTAAATGGACCATTTCCACTTTCAGCCCGTTTAAATCACCTGGTATCGACAAAATACAACCGTGTCTTCTTCAGAAAGGTTGATACGTTGATATATTAGCACCGATATTAACAAACGTACTTAGGATAAGTCTAGAGCTAGGCGTGATACCTAAATATTGGACGAAGGCTAGGGTAGCTTTCATAACGAAAGTAGGCAAAAAGGTGGACCACACGCCAAAAGCTTTTCGACCCATTTGCCTAACTTCTTTCCTGCTTAAAGCGATGGAGAAGATTCTAGATCAATACATCAGGAATTTCTACATAAAAGCTTCACCTTTACATAGGTTTTCAACTTCCCCTTCCAAATCAAAACGTATGTAGCGGTGATCTGATAAGGAGTTTTCCTCCAACACCCTCCAATTTGATATGTTATTAGTTATAAATTTTTAAATTAAAAAATTTTCAGCTATCAGACAAACCTCAATAAAACGCTTTTATTTTAAAATTTTGAAGCAGATATTTCGTTCTTTATTTTAGAACATCCTCAGTGCTTAATTTTTTAATAAAAAGCTTAATAAATGCGCTTGCTAAAATAAGATCTAGTACCTCCCCCATTATCGCATTTACAAAAGTAGGTTCATCACCTTTATTTTTCATAATTAAATTGTTAGTTGTTATAAAATCAAAACGTGGCTCACCTCGTGTATTAATGTTCGTGCTTCCCCATACTGTATGGTGTGCATTGGCATCGCAGCACATTACCCACTGTAGGTTTCGGATACGGCAGTATTCTGTAAGCTGCTGGAACTCAAGAGACACCACTTTCTCTGCGTTGCCAGGTAGGTACAGAGATGCAAAAACAATTTTTCTCGCTCCCCTAGTACTAAGCACTTCTGCCTGTACTGCCACAAGATCACGCTGTATGAGCTCTGTAAGTGGAAGAGATTTAATGATTTTGTTAATCATTATCGCCGCTCTGGGACGATCAACATTACTATCATAGATTAACTTACACGTTTTTGTCTGTAGACCGTTTATGCGCCCATTTGTGGCCCATGGTTCTTGAATGGCCACAAAATCCAGACAGTGTTGTTCCACCAAGGCACTGAGCCTATATGAAGCTGCTATCGCCCGGTGGAGGTTGATTTGGAGGCAATAAAGCTGCCTCCAGGAATTTTGCGGATGAGGCAAAGTACGGGACATTATATCCCAGACTGGCCCTTGCGGACCTTGCCGCCCTTCGTACCGCGCAGCAGTTCCGTGGCCTCCGGATCTTTCCTTTCCCATTTCCTGAGACGACCAGAGAGAGTAGAAGGTTTTCGGCCTTGGACGCGGACTCTGCCCCCTCTCAATGATGGTCCCCCGGAGTTGAGACCGGTTTTCGGCTTTTGATTGCTTGGCTGAGCACGAGCCGCAGATGTTGACGGTTGTTCATCGGCAACCGCTTCCTTTGCTCTGTTTCTCTTGTGTCTTTGTCTTAGCACGACACTACTAAGTCCATGAAAGACTTTATTGCCCAGCTTTCCGATCATTTCGGACGATAAAGGGTCCAAAGCAATCGCCATCTCGACAAGATTGCCCTTATTAAGCCTGTGGAGCACCCGCCAGTCCATGACACGCACTCAATTTGTTCCAAAATTCAATCACTTTGCCAGGAGGCTGAGCCTGGGAAGTAGCCAACATAGACTTCAAATTTTGGCACGTCTGCCTCGTCCACTACCTTCAGCTGGGCTCCTTCCCACGGCTTCGTCCAAGAAGTTGATGGTAAACCATCCGGGCTTTAGACTGTAACCGGCGAAATGAGGCTTCATCCCAGGAGCTCGACAAGTCTCATACATCTTGTCGATGATGCATGTCTGCACCTTGCCAATTTCCTCATTGGACCAAATGCCCTCTGGGAAGTTGAGCGGTAGTATACCGATCTTCTTAGAGCGAACAACCTCTGCTAGTGTAGGCTTTGAACAGAAATCTTCGGAAAAAGCGCTTTGTTCAGCCTGCCTCACAAATACCGTTGCTACCTCATTACTGGGACCAGGTTTGCCTCCGTGTGAAGTCTCTACTTCCTTCATCCTGCTGAAAATCGACAAAGTAGTTGCAGACATTGTTGCTTTGTTATCAACTTTTTTGCCGTGTAATGCAATCCGCTTTGTCGGTTTGGAGCTCGATATTGGTGTAGAGCTGTCCGTTTAAGTGTTGCCTGTCCTTCGTTGGACGCGGTGGCCGGTTTTACTGCCAAGGACCTTGCTGTTTCCAGCGGGATGTCTTTGGCAAGTAGAGCCTTCAACCTTTTGCGTCCAGCGCCGGATAGCTTTACTCTTGTTTGAGTCTTTTTGGTTGGACCAGGCTCAAGAAGATCTCTCTCCTGTTCCGAGGAAATTGACATTCCAGCCGGCTTCTGCCTAAGTGGAATGTCCATTTCATCCGGCTTGTCGGGTAAAGGATCAGGTGCCCCCTCCAACAAGTCGTGGTCCATTTGTTCACTGACGATGGTACCATGTGCCCCCTCGGCCAGTGATGAGTTTTGGCTTTGTAAAGCCATATTTTGCACATTTAAAGGTGTGCAGTCCATAGAGTTTAGTGTATTTAAATCCATGAAAAAAGTAAGTTTTAATAAACCGTGCTGGTTGGTCACCCATGAGCGCCCCATGGGAAGGACAAATTGAAACCGTAGGTTTGCCAGACCTAGTACGGAGTTCGCTATTAAGCTTGACTCTACCCCGTCAAGCAAGTTCACCAGCATAGCTGTTCCACTGTGAGTTTAGGGAGTTTGTTTGGGGCAGTAGGTTTGTTCATACTCCAGGCTATCAAGACCTAGTCTTGGTAACCTGGAATATGAACAGACCCTGCCCTAGGGAGTTTTCCTTCTCCCCCGCCCGACTATCGGCGACCCACAAACAGCAGAGACATGACCGTACTAAAGGCGAGTCATTGGTCTGATAGATAGCCGCACTTTCCTAAAAGGACTGACCAATTAGCAAGTGTCTATTAAATTCCACTAGCTAGCCTCAACGACTGATCAGGAATCGTAGATACCTACTTTCAACCTGTGCGTTGGCGGCAGTTCTTAGTTTGTGTGCTGAATCATGCCACATGAAAGGTCATCATGTCATGACTTTCACATGACATGCTTCAGTCCACAATAAGCCCCTACACCACGACAAGGTGACTACCTAGCAAGGGTTGCACAAGGATGACACGCAAAATCGTGAAGCGTTCCACATTTAAAAAAAAAACAAACTCTGGCTTCACTTCAGTTGTCGAATAAATCTTTCGCCTATTATAGTTATAGTCTTCTTTGGTTTTAAAGAAGATTGGTAACGTTTGTCCTCCTAATTGGATCGTGTTGTCCTGATAATTTATGCATGCCTTTAATGGTCTAAGTAGGACATTGCCAATTAAGCCGTCATAATAGTCATGGAAATGTATGATATAGAATTCTATGACGTCTAAGGTTTCTCCGAGTTCTTTGAAACAATGTATTCTAGCTTTTTTATCTGTGTAGATCTTATGTCGGAGGGTTTTTATAGAAAGAGGGATAGTTTGGTGAATCCATTTGGGTTGACAAATACCCGGGTTTAATATTAAGCTGGTTGCACCAGTATCTATGATTAGTTTTATATGTCTTAATTTTGTAATGAACCTAATTTTTCCTAGCCGGGGTAGTTCTCAGCCTAGTCCAAGGTCTTACAAGAAAATTTCTATTCGCGGGGACCCAGCGTTCAACTAATGTCGTTTCTACCGTCGAAGTAAGATGCCGTACAACAAATGAATTATTTTATAATTCAAGTTTTTTTTCCTTTATTGAACAATTTGTAATATATGTATAACAATAAATGTATTTTAAATATAAAAAAACAATTTATCAAATAATATCTTTACAATTACTCGTAGATAATAATAAGCAAATAATATTTAACTGATTTCAATTTTATTGAACAATTTGTAATATATGTATAACCATAAATGTATTTTAAATAAAAAAAACAATTTATCAAATAATATCTTTACAATTACTCGTAGATAATAATAAGCAAATACTATTTAACTGATTTCAACTTTTAAAAAAAAATAATATTAATTAATCATATTTTAAGTTTAACGTTTCATAAATGCATTTTGTGTTCACTTAAATACAACAAAATTTATAAAAAAAAACTCATAAAATGTTTTTAAATAAAAATATAAGGGAAGAAGAATTTCTATTAAGCGTAGTCGTGTGAAGATTACTTTGGTATTTCACTTAGAATTTTATGTAATATTTTTACATTCCTTAAATGTGGATTAAGTAATTAAATTTTTAATGTTACACTTTATAATTAATTAAGATTATGTTTACATATAACAGAATACATTTTTTTTTCACAAATATCTTGTTTTCAGTTGTTTAATTTCGATTTTTACAAAGATACATTTTTTTTTCCATAGATTCTATTTCATAAGAACTAATAATTCATGAGCTTGTTGTGTTTAGAAAGTTTATGCTCCTATGCGCTTAACTTGAAGCCTTTACGATTGTGATTGCCTTGTTGTTACTTTTCTCATTTCCATTTAAATGAGTAAAATTTGTAGATATTCAATTATACAATTAGGAATTTGTTAATTTTTAAGCAATTCGTCCGATTTAAATAAAATAGCTTATAAATTCACGCTTATACATTGAAGTTACTTACGCGAAAATCTGCACTGTATTTTATACATATATAAGTCTTACCCTCTCTGGTACATCAGGGCTGCTTACAACGTCCAGCGATGATTATCAGGAAACACCAATCAATTTAAATTTTGCCACGTATCGGAGACAAAGAGACACCCAAGCCGCGCCACGTCTTTTGCTTGTGGTGTCAACACGTTTATACGTTCGAACGAGCACGAGTACAAAATCTTTCAATTGACCACTGTTAAAGCCGTCAATTATTTCTTTTATACTGTGGCTATTAACACTATTATCCCGTTTCGCGCCGTCTCGACAAACTATTTCAAATTTTTTTTTGTTTCTTTATATATTATAAAAAGAAAATTACACAATTTTAAGAATTTTATTTCCACTGGTTAAATTAATATTAAAGTAGTTTTAATTATTATATAAAAAATGCAAAGAAATCTTTTTTATTTATTTAAAAAAAAAAAACTAAGTAATTAACACCACCGGTACGATGCGTTGCGTTCAACATAACCACGAGCCAAGAGACAGAAACTCCTCCGCTTGCGCCTTTTATTCTCCTTTTTTCTAACTGCGTCGAGCGGACTTTTTTGCTAGCCGTTGTTCGGTCAATGCCCTCAACATTTCCCCTCATCAGGTATTCTGTTGGTTTCTTTTCAGGCTTCTGAAAGCTTTAAACTATACTCGCAGCTTTTTCCCTATTATCCGCTGCAATTTTTGGCGATCAACCGAAATGCACAAAACAAATTAAAAAATGACATTTCTCATTTTTTTCTATTTTTGTTTTGATCATGCTGTGTTTTTTTTTGCCTTTTAATACAATGTGTTTCATGCGGTTCGCGAAAAGTAATCTAAATTTATTTTAATTAATATTATTCGAATTATATTAATTAAAATAAATATTCACAAGGGTATTTCAAGGTATGTATAGCATTCTTTTGATATGTTAGCTTACACAACATCAAATTTTATTTCATTATAGGTAACTTTGACGTCATCATTTTTAAATACGTGTGAAGTGCGAATTGTGGCAAGACTAAAATTTATTCAAAAAATTTAGTCGTCACAATTTAGTTTCTATTTTTATATAGGGTAGTCCTCCGAGGCAGAGGGATGAAAATTTTCGGAAGGAGGTTGACTGTAAGTTGCCCCGTAATTATTATGATCATATTGGTTATAAACTTCGTTCTGGGCTGCGAAATTTCGCAGTGGATTAAAATTTGAAGTATTGATTCCAACGTTTGAAAAATTAACATTAACATCCATCGGTTCAAGTAGTGGAAAACGGTTGAAAGTTCTATTCTGGGATGTAAAATTTTGTCTATTGTGATTGAAATTTTAGTTATTCTGAGGATTAGTATTCTGGTTAAAATTCTGTTGTTAGGAATTTTGACTGTGGCTATTATGGTTTGGATTATTGTGTGACTTGAAGTTCTGGTTAAGATTTTGTTGGTCAAAATGTCGTTGTTGGAAGTTTTGCCTGTGGCGGTTGGAACTTGGATTATTTTATGAGTTAAAATTTTGATTAAAATTGTGTGGTTTGATATTTTGTTGGTGTTGATTTTGTGGCTGATTGTCTATTCGAAGGTGGGCGTATCCAGCTTCAAAGTTGTTTTAAATGTAGTTGCCTTGAGTGAGTCAAAAAGTTCATCGCAACTTAATCGGTCACCGAAATTGTTTTGTAAGACTGCTTTTATATCATTCCAGGAAGTTACCTGGCAATTAATTTCAATAACTTCCCTGGCTTTACCCTTGAGTTTACTTTTGATTAAGTCTGAGAATAGTCCTTGTGATAGTTCGTCGTGATAGTAGTCTGTAATATAGGATGTATCCTGTCTATTAAATTTAAAAATGTTTGCAGGTCCCCGTTGTCACCATTGAATTTAGGAAGGTTTCCTAAATATTTAATAGGTTCAAATTGTATTTGGGCCATTTAGTCCTAAATTCTAGTTCTGTTTTTATTTCCTATTTGAAGTTGTTTTTTTTTTCTTTTTTATTAACGAAATTCGTTAGTTCTCTCCAATTTTCTGACTCTTTGTATGGTATATACTTAATCTATATTTAATTTATATATCTATATAAT
>NC_051847.1:110228787-110278298 GCF_002237135.1 Teleopsis dalmanni | reverse complement strand
ATAGATAATAGATAATAGATAATAGATAATAGATAATAGATAATAGATAATAGATAATGGATAATAGATAATAGATAATAGATAATAGATAATAGATAATAGATAATAGATAATAGATAATAGATAATAGATAATAGATAATAGATAATAAATAATAGATAATAGATAATAGATAATAGATAATAATAATAGATAATAGATAATAGATAGATAAATAGATAATAGATAGATAAATAGATAATAGATAGATAAATAGATAATAGATAGATAAATAGATAATAGATAGATAAATAGATACTAGATAGATAAATAGATAATAGATAAATAGATAATAGATAAATAGATAATAGATAGATAAATAGATAGATAAATAGATAATAGATAGATAAATAGATAATAGATAGATAAATAGATAAATAGTTAATAGATAGATAAATAGATATTAGATAGATAAATAGATAATAAATAGATAAATAGATAATAGATAGATAAATAGATAATAGATAGATAAATAGATAATAGATAATAGATAAATAGATAATAAATAGATAATAGATAGATAAATAGATAATAGACAGATAAATAGATAATAGATAGATAAATAGATAAATAGTTAATAGATAGATAAATAGATAATAGATAGATAATAGATAGATAACTGTAATTAGGATAAAATAGATTAATAGTAAAGTAGAAATTAGATAAATAGATATAGATAAATGATAAATAGATAAATAGATAAATAGTAATAGTAAATAGTAATAGATAATAGATAAATAGATAAATAGATAAATAAAAAATAGATAATTAATAAAGATAATAGATAAATAGGATAAATAGATAAAATAGATAAATAGATAAATAGATAAAATAGATAAAATAGATAAAATAGTAATAGATAAATGATAATAGATAAATAGATAAATAGATAGATAGATAAATAGATAATAGATAGATAAATAGATAATAAATAGATAAATAGATAATAGATAGATAAATAGATAATAGATAGATAAATAGATAAATAGATAAATAGATAAATAGATAAATAGATAAATAGATAAATAGATAAATAGATAAATATATAAATACATAGATAAATACATAGATAAATACATAAATACATACATACATAGTTAAATACATAGATAAATACATAGATACATACATAGATACATACATACATAGATAAATACATAGATAAATACATAGATACATACATAGATACATACATACATAGATACATACATAGATAAGTACATAGATAAATACATATATAAATACATAGATAAATACATAGATAAATACATAGATAAATACATAGATAAATACATAGATAAATACATAAATACATAAATAAATACATAAATAAATACATAAATGAATACATAAATAAATACATAAATAAATACATAAATAAATAAATTAAGAAATAAATAAATAAATTAAGAAATAAATAAATAAATTAAGAAATAAATAAATAAATTAAGAAATAAATAAATAATAATATTAAATAGTAAGAAGCTTTCTACGGTTATTTCTTTATTCGAACCGTCGAACTTTAAATGCCACCGTTCTAGATCCACACTTCTTCTTAACCCTCTTTCTATTGGAAATGCAGAGTGCTGCTCCCGCTGGATCTCCTAGTTACCTAAGCGGTTTCGTGCGGTCTGATTATGTCTTTGCTCCACTTCTTGTAGACGGTTGTTTAGAGTCACGACTTCCATTTTCATCTCTTGCATGCAGTTCGATAAAAACTCTTGTTGCTACCTCATCATTACAGCTACTGAATTCATTATTTCTTGATTGTCAGACTTGCGTCCTGTATGTGTGCCTGTTGAAGTTTCTCGATATTGATCTTGCCCTTTACATTTCATACTGGCTGGCTGACTCATTTCACTACTTTCCATTAACAACAAGTGGTCTATTTTGCTGTCAAAACTCACTGAGTTTTCTTTAGATACTATTTTTTCCAAAATCTTTCTCAGCTTGGGTTATTTTCCCTATTTTTGGCCTTCTATTTGTGCCTGAACTAACTAATTGAGCCCGCTCACTACTACGTGCTTGTGCAGTTTTGTTAGGTACCTCTTCTAAATCGGTTACTTGTGCTGATTTAGTAGCTTTTCTTATTTTGGCCCTAGTTCCGGTACTACTTGCTAACATGTCTACTGACTCTTCTGCTGGTTTGGGCTCCATAAGAACTATTTGCCACCCTCACTTAAATTTCTTGCTATCTACAAAACTTACTCGTCTATTACAATTAAAAAAAATTAACTCCGTATGTTCACCTAAGGTGATTGAATATTTAACCTTTTTAAATAATTGCAAAAAAAAAAATTCAAACAAAATAAAAAAACTTTCTTATATGAAATTTTAATATTACTAATTTAATAATTATTCAATAAATAATAATAAAAAAAAAAAATAATAATAATAATAAAAATATATGACAGATAAATATAATTTAAATTTGGCGTTGATTGGTGGATTTTCAGTGCCTTGTTTAGGGAAAAATAGAAATCATTGTTATATAGGTGTAATGTTGTCGTCCCGTCCGTCCAATTGTCCATCTCTTGCTCTCAACATCCCAAACATTCAATTAGTATCACGCCTCAATTTAATACCGATCCCTAATAGAAAATGTATGCGTGATACCAATTAACAGTAAGCCTCACAAACCTATCGAAAAATTCTATTGTTTGGTAGCATTAACTGTTTCATTCGTCATAACTGCGTCCTAATATTTACTCGAACAATAGGTATGTTACCTCAAACAGAACTCTACTTGAATCTCTGTTGTAGCTATAGGTTTACAAAAACAACAATTTTGAATTTTATTTCATTTTGAACAACTTTTATTATTATTTTTTTTTTTTTATTCCAATCTTGAAACTAAATTTAAATTAACATAACATGATTTTTTTTTTTCAAATTTATTTTTCTTAATTTCACTTAAGGCTAATACAATGTTTTTTCTATATGTTGGTATTTAAAATATCTAAAATTTTCATCTAAAATCATTTTTTTATTTAATAATAAACAATTCTACTAGTTAAAATTTAATACATTAACAAAAAAAATATATTTGTATTTCTGCACACCCAAATTGCTTTCTCTATAATTTTACCTTTTTCTTTTTTTTTTTTTCTCTGGTCTCTCTGCTGTTGACGTCAACTGGCGAAGAACCTAAAAGTTTATATTAGGTAGGTAGGTTAAACCGGCGATCCCAGGGGGATCCACTTAGGCCCATAGGCCCATTGTGATACCGTATTATTTAGAACCCATGGGCTAAAACCATCCGGAACCTTTAACAAAGCTTACGATGCTACATAGAGGAAGTTCTCGAAGTTCGTCAAAGCCCCCAAAAATGTAAGGCGACGCCGTGCATGTGCCGGACACGAAGAAAGCAGGAGAGAGGCACTTTCGTCATCCTCACCACAACTGCGGCAAAAATGGTTGAACGATAGATTCAGTCTCCTAGCATGATTACCTAGAATACAATGACCTGTTAGTAAACCTACTACAAGACTGATATCTCTACGGGACAACTCTAAGAGAGATTTCGATTTTCTATTGTTGGTCTGTGGCCACATTGCATACAGATGCCTGCATATCGCAGAGTCTTCCCATCTTTTGTTAAAAAGTTCGGCACAGGAAGAACTCAAAATCAATTTGCATGAAGTCAACGATATGGCCAGATTGTTTAGGTGTTCCGAGTGGTTCCCTGAAGCACCACGTCTGGCTAGCTCGTCTGCTTTACAATTGCCGTAAATATCCCTATGATCGGGAACCCAGATTAGAGAAATGTTGAACTGCGTCGACATCTCATTTAGAGATGTGTAGCAGTCAAGGACCGTCCTAGATGTGAATTGGAGAGAACTCAAGGACTTTAAAGCAGCTTGACTATCCGATAGTATATATATATTCCTTTCAAGTATATTACCTACTTCTAGACAAGCTAAAGCTTCGTTAATGGCAATTACTTCTGCCTGAAAAACACTACAGTGATCCGGAAGCCTATAGCAGGAGGATATATTCAGCCCCTCTGAAAAAACTCCACTGCCTACGCCGCTCCCAGTCTTTGAACCATCAGTAAAAATTTGCAGACCCTCACCCAGGGAGGGACCTCCTGACAACCAAACTTCCCTGGATGGGAATCTAACAATAAATTTTCTATCAAAGTCGAGAATCGGAGAAGTGTAGTCAATGTTATTTGGAGTAGGACTGAAAATATTTAGAATTGAGCCGTGCCCATAGTCACTAGCCTTCCATTGTGAAGTAGCCTTAAGTCTTAGGGCAGATGATGCTGCCAACTGCTTACTGATGATGTCAAGTGGCATTAAATGGAGCATTAGATCTGATGCTATAGATGGTGTTGTACACAGAGCACCACTTATACAGAGTTCAGCCCTGCGCTGAACCCTGTTCAGTACCGTACAGTACGAAGATTTATCAAGAGCTGTCCACCATATGGCAATGCCATACAGAAGTATTGGTCTAATGACAGCAGTGTATAGCCATTGAGCGATACGTGGTTGCAAACCCCACCTTTTACCAATAGCTTTTTGACAAAGGAGCAAAGCAATGTTTGCTTTCCTAGCCCGCTCCAAAACATTTTCTTTCCAGCTCAGTTTCCTATCGAAAACAATGCCTAAAAATTTTGCTTTCTCAATATATTGTATCGCAGAACCTTTAATATAGAGTGGAGAAAGATTTGGAACCCTATGTTTTCTGGTAAATACTACGATTTCTGTTTTTCTGGGGTTAACCCCGAGACCACATGTCAGTGTCCAATTGTTAAGGATATTCAGGCCATACTGCAAAATATCCCTTAAACTAGTAGCATATTTTCCAGTAACTGTTAGTGCAATGTCATCCGCATATGCAACTGTCCCGCATCCCGCTCTCCCCAGTTTTTGTAACAGTTCATTCACCGCTATATTCCAGAGGAGAGGAGAGAGTACGCCCCCTTGGGGGGTACCTCTATTTACCCGTCTGTTTGTTGCTGATACACCCATTTGTGCTTCAATAATTCTGCCAGTTAGTAACTGACCGATAAAGCTGATGAGCGCATCCTCAACACCCAGACGCGAGAGTGCGCTAGCTATTCAATATCTACGAAAGCCACTATACAAAATTCCTTTACTTTAAGAGTTTTTTCAATAGTACAGGTGAGGGCATGGAGTGCTGTCTCTGTGGATTTACCCTTAGTGTAGGCGTGTTGTGTCGGTGACCAAAGATTGGGATCTATAACGCGCCTTATTTCAAAGTCTATAATTCTTTCTAAAGCTTTCAGCATGAAAGATGAAAGACTAATTGGACGGAGTTCATTAGGGTTACTATGAGAGGTTTTACCCGCCTTAGGAATAAAAACAACTCTAACCTTTCTCCATTGAGTTGGAACATAATTAAAAATGAGACAATATTTAAAAATGGTCAGAAGCCAGTTTTGTATTTGATCCCAAGAGTTTTGCAGCTCAATAGGATGAATACCATCCGATCCTGGTGATTTATATGGCTTAAAGCTAAAAATGGCCCATTTTAGAGTTTGTAGGTTTAACTTGATAGAGTTTACC
Organism: Teleopsis dalmanni; assembly: GCF_002237135.1. NCBI lineage: Eukaryota > Metazoa > Arthropoda > Insecta > Diptera > Diopsidae > Teleopsis > Teleopsis dalmanni. Next base: position 110,272,722 of record NC_051847.1, on the reverse strand, counting down.
GGTGCGTAGTTTAAATATTCTGAGGATTCCGTCGAAGCAAAGGATCCAGGAAAGTGGGTATCTAGTAATAAATCTAGTGACTCCCTACTGTTATTTGACCAAGTCCCATCCGGTTTTCTTAGCAACTCAGGGACAGATGGATTTTTAGATAGGATTTTGCGTAGTCTAGAGGTTTCAGAGTCCCTACTAATCTCTTGACAATATGATTGCCAACTAGTCCTCTTAGACTTACGTAGTTCTTTCTTATAATTCTGCAGAGAGATCTTGTATTCAGACCAGTCACTCTCATTTCTATTTAGCTTTGCCCTATTAAAAAGTCTCCTGCATTCTTTCCTCAATTGACCTAAGTTTCTATTCCACCAGGGTGGGTTACACTTCCTACTAGGCCGAGTTGAAGGACAGGCAAGGTTAAAAGCTTCATTAAGTATTGAGGTAAGATCTCCTACCTGCTCGTCCAGATCATTTATATTCTCTGGCGGATAAAGAGTAGTGTTTGTCAACAGCTCATTTATAGATGATTTGTACTTTGTCCAGTTTGTATTCCTGACATTTCTGAAAGTTTCTAAACTGGGGGTACTTGATTTCTTTAAGTTTATAGAAAATTCTAAAATCATATGGTCTGAAAAAGAGTGTCTAGTGGACACTTTACATTTTCTTATAGACCCATGAATTTTGGCAGTAGTCACGGTAATGTCTAGAACCTCCTGCCTGTTTTTGGTAACAAAAGTCGGCCTATTACCGTCATTACATATAAAGAGATTATTACTAAAAATAAAATCGAAAAGTAACTCACCACGTTCATTCGTGTTTGAGCTGCCCCATATTTTTTGGTGAGCATTTGCGTCGCAACCCAAAATGATATCTGCACCAAGTCTCCTAGCGTCAATTGTCAGCTGTTTTAGGCTACTTGATGGCAACTCTTCGTGATCATGAGCCATATATGCAGATACCGCCCATATCTGGCCCCAAGGTCCCTCAATACTTACTGCGGTTAGGTCTTTGTCACTATACTGCGAAAGCATGAGAGCGTTATATATTTTATTTATTAATATGCAGGATCTAGGCTTATCCTTGTTTACCGCATACATTAAGTCAAAGTTTTTAGTCCTGAGTCCGCATACAAGATCCTTTAAAACCCATGGCTCTTGCACCAGGACCATATCAGCCTCGTTGTTGCTGAGGCATTGCAACAAGCTGGCCTTGCAGTGGTGCAGGTTAATTTGTAATACCCGCATCATGATTTGTTTTGGATGTGGTAGTGTCCACCACTGTAACGTCAAGCGCGATATCTTCTTCAGATTCATTTTCAGAGTTCAAAAGTTCTTCTTCGTCAAAAAGATAGCGCGTACCAATACTCTCTTCAGATGTAATTGAAGGAGCTGGAGAGGACATAGTCACGTCCATATTTATTGAATCAGAAGTGGTAGGCAGTATTTCTACTGGGCCCACTGAGTTTGCGGTAGCAGTTACAATATCGCTCGCTTCCATTATGGTATCAACAGTGCCTTGCGGTGCTGCTGGACCCGTGTCATTAGGTAAGGATTGCTCCTCGTCCTTTTTATATACCCTCATTGTGATGGCTGAGAAACCGTAGTTAATAACACCATTTGATTTCGCCAAAGTGGCCAAGGATGCTTTGTCAATCACAAAACTGACCGACCTATATTTATCCTTGACTTCCTCCAGCTTGGTAATCTTCCACGTTGATGTGTTTAACTGTCGGTTTCCTAACCGAATAAGTTCCAGAATCCGCTGAGGATCGGACTGATGGGCTGGTATCCAGGAACGCGCTCTTGGTCGACTAGGGGTTTGCTCCTTAGTAACAACCTTAAGTTTGGCGCCTGGCCATGCCTCACCAATTCTGGAAATGGCTTTGCGAAAAAGATCAACAGAACGCTGATCTGCGCAGGCGATAAGTTTCACACGGCCCTGATGCCATCCACTATCGCGACAAGTGGGACCGTCTCCAGGAAAGTTCTTCAGGAGATCGACATAAATGTCAAGGAGCTTGAGCTCAATTAAGTCCCACTTAGCAGGTGTAATTGTGCCATCCGGGTCATTTTCATCAATGACTCCCATTATTAAAGAACCCTTCAGCATGTCGCTAAAGGATTTTGCATTTGTGGCGTTGCCACGAAATTTTGCCTTTTTGGCATCAGGTTTTGAAGCTGACTCATCTAATGAGCGCTGTCGCTTCGTAGCAGGTTCCTGCTTGTCCTTCGAGGTATCGAGGACCTGCTTAGCCCAGGCAATCCTGGCCTTCATAGATTCGGATGTAACCGAAATATTGCCGTATCTTTCGAGCAGTCTAGTCGCCGCTCGGCGTTCCTTGTAACTCCTTCTCCCTGGAGGGCCTGACCGAATTAGTGGTCCGGAGCGCGTCGATACGTTTTGTTTATTATTTGGAGGCACCTTTTTATTACCACTGGAAGTCGCGGTAGGTACCTTATTTGGACACTTAGTGTCCGAATATTTTGAGCTCTGTTTAGCCGAGCTTTCCGCTATAGTATTTTTATTTTTATTAGTTATTGGTTCATTCATGTTTAAACCCACGAGTTGCGGAGGAGGGAAGGTCCATCCGGGCAGAGATCCGCAATACCCGGATAAGATTAAATTACAACCGGAGGGCGCCAGTTATCCGGAGGTCTCCGTTTAAAAATACACTGACGTAGTGCTATTCATCTCATCGGCACGGGTCGAATAACACCGGAGAAAGTTTATATTACAACACACCAAAAAAATTGTAACCCCTTGTGTGTTGGTATTTGATTTGTTTTAGTCCTAGTCTTATTAATTAAAAACACTTTAATTATTTTTATAAAATTCTACTTTTATTTAACTATATATTTTATAATGTTCTTCATATCTTCACAACACTATGAAGTTTTTTAGATCATGTTCATTTGAATACCAGTAAACAACTGCCGTCTTAAACTTATCTTAAATCTTACAATAGCTTCTTTATTTATTTAGAAAGCTATATCTATCTTATTCTAACAATATTTACTTAAATCTAACAATGTGTTTCTTAACTCTAATTGGTTAGTCTTATTTACTTAATTATTCTTATTTTATTTATTTCCTATTTATGATCGACACATTACCTAAGACAAGAAATGCATAGCAAGTATTTACTGTGCATTTGGTTGTCATGTGTCTCATATTCACATGTGTTCCGATTTGTGTGGTCTCAATATATTTGACACCACATGAGCTCTTAACCGAATTTTAAGTGGCAAACAATTTATGTCAGAAGTATCGTTTTCTGACTCATGCCATAAATTATAAAAATGCAGCGGTTAGCTCTTTTAAATTAGAACACAAGTGGTTTAAAGAATATGATTGTAATAGTCATCAAAGGCGGCCTTAACATTGAGTAAGGTCAACCATAGATATACCATTACACCCTTACCCTTCAAAGAAAAAAAAAAATATTTATGTATGCATAGATATATAAATATATATGTAGGAATATTTTTTTTGTGTGAAAATATTTAGTATTACAATACGTTTTTTTTTATGTTTTATAATTGTTAATTTTTATTTATTAATTTACTTTAAAATGATTATGCAATATGATAAGTGTATAAATATAAATGTTTATGATAATAAATTTATATAATAAGGTATAAGTTTGTATAATGAAGTGAAAACATTTTCATTATGACTATCAATTTATTTGTTAAAAAAAAAATTTTATTTAATTTTTATTGTATATTTTCAAATTGTTCTTATGTATAGTTTTTTGTTTTGTACCTACTTCTATCACTACATTACTATCTAGTATCTCTATAACTTTATAGAGACCTGAATAAGGACTGTCAGTTTTTCTTCTATTATTCATCTTTAATAAAACTTTATCACCTACTTTCAATCGTATAGGGTTACTAGTTTGTTTGCTTGCTAACTGTCTTCTCACTTTTGCTTCTAATGTGTATCGTCTTGCTTTCTCAGTAGATAACTTTAATCGAGCTTTTAATTCGTAAGCGTAATCGTCTATGTTATATCTACCTTTATCAGTATACAAATTTTCAGTTGGAAAAGATGGTAATTTACCGAAAATTAGTTCGTGTGGGGTATACCCTGTGTCTACGTGTGGTGATGTATTGTAAGCAAATGTATAGTATGGTAACCAGTTATCCCAGTCATCATCGTTTGCAAAGTTAAGCAAGTATTCGTTCAGTACACGGTGATTTCTTTCAACCGTACCTATAGTTTCATGATGGTAAGGTGTGGAGAATGTTTGTTTTATCTGTAACAATTCTGTGATATTTGACATGAGCTCATTCGTGAACTCTGTACCTCTATCTGACTTTAGTATTTTAAATGTTCCATATTTCAATATCAATTGTTCAACAAGTGTCTTGGCAATTGTTTTCGCTTCTTTGTTAACCATTGGATATGTGACGATAAATCTTGTAAGTTCACATTGCATGGTTAAAATGTATCTAAAACCATTTGATAGTCGCAAAGGTCCTACTGTGTCTATTTCGACTGTTTCGAATGATGTATTTGGAGTAGCAGTTAATTGTAATTCTTCCTTTGTGTGCCTTATTTGTTTATTTCGTTGACATTTCTCGCAAGTAGTTATATATTTGTATACCATTTGTTTCATTTTACGCCATGTATATTTCTGTTTTAATCTTAATAAAGTTTTTCTTATTCCTTGGTGTCCACCGAGAGGAGTGTTGTGATATTCCTCTATAAGTCTGTATTGCTTCATGCTGTCGGATATATGTTCCGGAGCTTCATATAATAATATTTTGAGACGATTACCAGCTGGTTTGCTTTGTTGTATTTGGTTAACCATTTTCTTAAAATTTTCTTTTTCAATAGTTTTGAATAGCGCTAGTTCATTTTCATCTAGCGCTAGTTCATAAATTCTTAACTTTTCAATGTCTGCAATGAGTTTCACCATCGAAATCGGCTTCGTAGGTTCTTCGCTCATTACCACGGTTACATCGTTTTTCGTAACGTGTATGGTACCTTTTTTAAATTGCTTTCTAAGCTTATCATTGTTTACAAATTGTAATCTATTCACTCTGCGTATATCACTAATGGATGTACAATTCCAACAATAGAGTTGATCATGCTCAATTGGCTTTGTAACTCCTTTAATGTTTCCGTAGTTTGTGCAATTTTTGTTTTACTTCTTGTAGCTACTCATATCTTTTTCATATCTTCTTTCTTCAAATGTCTCAATAATTCGTCTTCATTTGGAAGGTCTAGCTTCCTAGTGGACTTGACGCTATCTTGTTTTGGTATAAGATTTGTGAGTGTTTGAATATAATCTCAAAATCGTAGTCTGAAAGATCTACTCGAATTCTAGTCATCTTTGAAGATGGATTCTTATGTACAAATATAAAAATTAGAGGTCTATGGTCCGTAACAACATAGAATCTTTTGCCATAAACATATGGACGGAAATAATTTATAGCCCAATGTATGGCTAATAGCTCTTTTTCGATTATTGGTTTGTTTAAATCATGCTTTTGTAGTGCTTTACTAGCATAACAAATAGGTAAATCAGAGCCTATATTTCCTTGTGAAAGAACTGCACCTAGAGCGAAGTCTGATGCGTCAGTAGTAATGACAAATGGTTTCTCGAAATCAGGATAGCGTGGTTTTGGTGGGTTTAATAGTTTAGACTTAAGAGTGTTAAAAGCAGTTTCGCATTCCTTAGACCATTCAAACTTTTGGTTTTTCTTAAGGAGTAAATTCAATGGTTTCGCTATATCAGCGAAGTTACATATGAATCGCCTGTAATAATTGCAAAATGCAATGTATCTTCTCACGTCATCAACATTCGTTGGACGTGTGTAAACCTCTATTACTTTATTCTTAGCCGGATCAGTTTTAACGCCGTTCTCAGTGATTAAATGACCTAAATATGTGACTTCATGTTTTAAGAAGTTACACTTTCCGGGATTTAATTTGAGATTGGTATCGCTTAGTCGTTGGAATACTTTTTCCAAATTAATGTTGTGATGTTTTAGGCTGTTACCAAATATTATGATGTCGTCAACGTATAAAAATTCAGTTTCTAGACCTGTTAATGCTAATGTTAGCATTCTCTGGAAACTATTTGAAGAAGTTTTTAAGCCAAATGGTAGTCTCTTGAACTCATAATGGCCATCATTTGTTGAAAATGCTGTTTTAGGTCTTGAATTGACATCTATGGGTATTTGGTGAAAAGAGCTGGTCATATCCAAAGTGGAAAAATATCTAGCTCTACCTAATTTATCTAACACATCCTCTAAGCGGGTCAAGGGAAACTTATCGTTAACGATTTTCTCGTTAAGTTTTCTGAAGTCTATTACTAAACGCCAATTTTTACTGTCGCTTGTTGATTTTTTAGGCACCAAAAGTATAGGTGAGTTATATGGGCTTCTTGATGGTTGTATTATGTCATCTTCAAGTAATTCTTTTACTTGAGATTTGATGTCATCGTTATGGCAATGTGGTAACCTATAGTTTTTATATAAGTTGGGATATTATCCACAGTTGAAATTTTTTCTGTATAGAAATTATTTGTAGACAGCTGTTCTTCATCTAAATGAAAAATATGTTGGTATTTGGATATTATGGGCAATATCGTTCCAGTGTCATCATCATCACTTAATTGTAATTCATCTAAAATTTTGTGTAGTTTATTATTGTTAATATTACTATTGTTCGTTTGCAGGATATTATAATATTGTAAGGGTTGTGACTTCAGCTGTAATTTATTTATAGTAACATTGTGATTATTAGTATTCACAATTCTTATGTGGCAATTGCCTTTCGCTGGCACAATTGTATTAGCCATGAAGACACCTTTACTGATTTCTTTGTTGAATAAAACAGTATCTTCATCAAAATGTACATCTACTGGTAAGACACTTTCCGTTCTAGCTTCAATAGTAATTGGTTTGCATACTATTGGTATTTCTGCTTGTTTATTGCCTGATTGTATCGTTAGAGTAAAAGAATAATAGTCGATGACTCCCATTTATGTTGTTAGGAAATCTCTTCCCAAAATATCGTCTACCTCGATTGGAAAATCCTCTGTTACCACTGCGAAAGTTTGCGTTATCCATATTCCTTCGAAAAGTAAGCATAATTTTGATGTTCCTAGGGATAGTACGTGTTCACTCGTTATACCTGTTAGTTTGTATGTGTTGTCAGAGTTATTGTCAACGTTAAGGTTTTTTATAATAGACACTTCGGCACCAGTATCTATTAGTAATCTTATAATTGTGTTTAATTCAGAACAGAAAATTGAATCATCGTTAGACAGGGTCTGGTGTAGAATTTTTACAGTATTTAATTTCGAACCAGTGGATGGTTCTCCAATTGCATCTCTGGTTGCTCGTAGTTTTCCTGGGCGTTAGTTATACGCACACACCTATTTGGTATGTTACGATTATTTGATGCGCTTCTATTATTGTACCGGTTGTTGTTTGCACGGTTCGCGTTTGCATTGTAATTGCTTTGGTTTCTAGTATTTTGATATCTATGGTTTCCATTCCAGTTTGAGTGTGTATTACTAATATTTCTGTTATTAAAATTTCCTTTATTTCCGTTATATTGATTACCATTAGTATGGTAATTCCTTCGATTTGAATTATTGTTACCGGGATGTCGGTAATTAGGAAATCTATTAAATGTTAAGTTATAGGCTAATAACTGTTGTTGCTGAGTAGGTATATCCATATTCTCTGCAAATAGCCTAGCTTTATTAAAGCTTGTCGGTTGTGCAGCTTGGACAGTTTGGAAATATAAATGGTTTAAACCTTTTTTGTAAGCTAATAATGCGTTATCATCATTACATTGGACAATTGCTATACCCTCTGGTGAGCATTTGTCGTAGTTTCCCTTTAGCAACGACGCATTGTTAAGTTTTGATAAAATATCAGACATTTTATCACCATAGTCTTTTATATTCGAATTACCTTGTTTTGTGTCATTTAGTTTTTGTAAGAGTTTAGGGACTGTATCTTCTGATACAAAATTTTCTCTTAGATTATCAATGAGTTCTTTAATAGATTGTGGAAAACCAATGGGACTAACTCTAATATGTACGTTGTGCTGTAGTTTGCATTCAACTACGTATTCGATAAAATAGCTTTTATCTGCTTCCCGTAATTTATTGTAACTGTCTTTTAACCTAAATATGAATCCGTTTAGCTCAGACACTTTTCCAGTGAATATTGGAAGGTATTTTTCCAAAGCTTCACTATTTAATGGTTGATTAGTCATTGTAGTATTTGGGGTAATTGTATTTGTATTATTAGTATTTGGTGTATTTGTATGGTCAACGTTGTTCTGGTTATTCATTTTGGATAGATAATTTTTTGCTGAATTGTATTTATCGACAAAAGTCTCTATCAAGGAGTTAATCTTTTCTATTTCTACTGTTTTGTATATAGCACTAACTTTACTATGTAAATAGTCTAGACGCTTGATTTTTTCTGTTATGGTGGCTGTCGTATAGCCTCTATTTGATAATTTCTTTGCGTTTTTAAGGATTAAATGGACCTCACTAATACAATCAGTAACTAATGTTATTTCTGACATAAGAATGGACCAATAAAAAATATTTTTACAGTAACTATGATAGGAGAAAGAAGGGACAAAACAATTGGGGACAACAAAACAATGTGACAATATGACAATATAAACAATATAGATATTACATTTAATTGTTTTTATTTGAATAGTAAATGATATATATATTGATGGAATTCACATAAATAATTTATAATTAAATAATATATAAAATGGTGGAAAAATTTTATTACATATTGGATAATATTAGTTTCATCTTTTTAGTTTTATATTTTTTTTTTTTTTATATAAATTGTATTAAATTTTCTTAAAGATTGTATTTAAAAATAAATTTTGTTTTTGTAATCAATTTTTTGTTCGCCAAAAATTTTTTTTTTTTTACTGTGTCTATTTCGACTGTTTCGAATGATGTATTTGGAGTAGCAGTTAATTGTAATTCTTCCTTTGTGTGCCTTATTTGTTTATTTCGTTGACATTTCTCGCAAGTAGTTATATATTTGTATACCATTTGTTTCATTTTACGCCATGTATATTTCTGTTTTAATCTTAATAAAGTTTTTCTTATTCCTTGGTGTCCACCGAGAGGAGTGTTGTGATATTCCTCTATAAGTCTGTATTGCTTCATGCTGTCGGATATATGTTCCGGAGCTTCATATAATAATATTTTGAGACGATTACCAGCTGGTTTGCTTTGTTGTATTTGGTTAACCATTTTCTTAAAATTTTCTTTTTCAATAGTTTTGAATAGCGCTAGTTCATTTTCATCTAGCGCTAGTTCATAAATTCTTAACTTTTCAATGTCTGCAATGAGTTTCACCATCGAAATCGGCTTCGTAGGTTCTTCGCTCATTACCACGGTTACATCGTTTTTCGTAACGTGTATGGTACCTTTTTTAAATTGCTTTCTAAGCTTATCATTGTTTACAAATTGTAATCTATTCACTCTGCGTATATCACTAATGGATGTACAATTCCAACAATAGAGTTGATCATGCTCAATTGGCTTTGTAACTCCTTTAATGTTTCCGTAGTTTGTGCAATTTTTGTTTTACTTCTTGTAGCTACTCATATCTTTTTCATATCTTCTTTCTTCAAATGTCTCAATAATTCGTCTTCATTTGGAAGGTCTAGCTTCCTAGTGGACTTGACGCTATCTTGTTTTGGTATAAGATTTGTGAGTGTTTGAATATAATCTCAAAATCGTAGTCTGAAAGATCTACTCGAATTCTAGTCATCTTTGAAGATGGATTCTTATGTACAAATAATAAGATTAGAGGTCTATGGTCAGTAACAACATAGAATCTTTTGCCATAAACATATGGACGGAAATAATTTATAGCCCAATGTATGGCTAATAGCTCTTTTTCGATTATTGGTTTGTTTAAATCATGCTTTTGTAGTGCTTTACTAGCATAACAAATAGGTAAATCAGAGCCTATATTTCCTTGTGAAAGAACTGCACCTAGAGCGAAGTCTGATGCGTCAGTAGTAATGACAAATGGTTTGTCGAAATCAGGATAGCGTGGTTTTGGTGGGTTTAATAGTTTAGACTTAAGAGTGTTAAAAGCAGTTTCGCATTCCTTAGACCATTCAAACTTTTGGTTTTTCTTAAGGAGTAAATTCAATGGTTTCGCTATATCAGCGAAGTTACATATGAATCGCCTGTAATAATTGCAAAATGCAATGTATCTTCTCACGTCATCAACATTCGTTGGACGTGGGTAAACCTCTATTACTTTATTCTTAGCCGGATCAGTTTTAACGCCGTTCTCAGTGATTAAATGACCTAAATATGTGACTTCATGTTTTAAGAAGTTACACTTTCCGGGATTTAATTTGAGATTGGTATCGCTAAGTCGTTGGAATACTTTTTCCAAATTAATGTTGTGATGTTTTAGGCTGTTACCAAATATTATGATGTCGTCAACGTATAAAAATTCAGTTTCTAGACCTGTTAATGCTAATGTTAGCATTCTCTGGAATTTATTATTATTATTGAGTAAGGGATCGTGCACTGCGACCTAAAAGATCTATTGTGCCCCTTTGTCGGGTTAGAGTATTTCTCCAAGTCCGATTTCTTTAATGAAAGACAGTATGGATCCTATCTTCCCCAGTCTTGAATCCTTATGATCCATGAAATACCCTCCTAGGTGTTTCTTTCGTTTATGCATCAGTGCCGGGCACTCCCCAAGCACATGGTATGCCGTTTCTCTCTCTTCCCTGCAGTATCTGCAGTCTGAGTTGGATTGAATTCCTAACTTCGATAGGTGATTATTCAATCTACAGTGACCGGTCAGTAATCCCGTAATAATTCTTATGTTAGTCTTTGATTGCACTATGCAATCTTTAAAGCGTTTTAGGTTGTAAGTCCCTAAAAGCATTTTAGATTGTGAGAGTCTTGGTAGCATTAACCAATAGAGTTCTCTCTCTTTTTTCTCTGCATCATTCATGATAATGGATAGAGCTCCTTTGCCTAGACCACAGAATGGTTCTGGGCCTATCATTCTTGATGCCGCGCCTCTTCTTGCAAGTTTGTCTGCCATTTCATTTCCTTGGATACCAGTATGTCCCGGAATCCATAAAAGGTGCACCTGATTGATCCCACCTAGTGTGTTCAGCTTGTCAATGCATTCCCATACCAGTTTGGATGTTACCTGGTAAGATATGAGTGCCATTATAGCTGCCTGGCTGTCAGTCAGTATTGCAATTTTACGGTTCCGGTAGTTACGTTCAATATTGAAACTGGCGCATCTATCTATCGCGTATATTTCCGCTTGAAAGATGGTTGTATTGTTTCCTAATGCTTCCCAGTATTTTTTGCCTGGTCCATAAACACCAGCTCCAGCTCCCTCATTGGTGAGAGAGCCGTCTGTATACCATGTTATCATGGTTTCTTCTATTTTTGGGATGTTAGACAAACCTTCCCAGTTCTTTTTGTTGCCAAGTTCAATTTTGAAGTTTTTTGTAAAGTTATGCTTTACAATCATCCTGTCCATTGGCATTTCAATTTCTGGGATTTGTGCAGCCAAAGTATCAAGTTTTTTGCTATTGGTTTCAAGACCAGTCACCTTATTTGTATTTACTCTTAGAGCAGCCCTCTTCGCCTGTGATTGCACATAGATATGAAGAGGAGTAAGTTCCAGGAGTACTTCAATTGATGACGTGGGACATGTTCTCATTGCTCCTGTTATGCTTACACATGCAAGTCGTTGTATCTTGTTGAGTGTGTTGATAACGCTTTGTTGATTTGTGCAGTTCTGCCAGACTATTGATCCGTAGGTGATCATTGGTCTGATTACTGCTGTGTATATCCATCGCAGTGACTTTGGTGTACATCCCCAATTCTTACCTGCGATGGATCTACATGTCATAAAGGCTTTGGTTGCCTTTTTTGTCACTTCTTGGATATGAGATTTCCATGTTAATTTTTGGTCTAAAATTATACCCAAAAATTTTACCTCCTTTTGTAGTTTTATTTCAAACCCATCTAAGCGGATGGGTTTAAGGTATTTTATTTTGTATTTTTTAGTGAATAGCACAATGGTTGTTTTTGCTGGATTTATTTTCAGCCCAACCGAATTGCACCATTCTTTAGTTAGTTTTAAGCCTAACTGGATTCTTTCGCACAGAGTACTCTCAAATTTTCCTCTGCAGATAATTACCACATCATCGGCGTACCCCTGGATTTGGAAGCCATTCCTGTCCAGTTTTACCAATAGTTCATCCACTACCATACTCCACATAAGGGGTGATAATAATCCACCTTGTGGGCACCCTCGCGAAGTATTTGCAAAAATATTACCATTGCTGGTCGGAATTTCTACTCTCTTGGTGCGAAGCATAATGCTCATCCAGCGTGAGAGTGTGCCATTGATTCCTCTTTTAGAAATAGTTGAGTTTATAACCTCATGTGAAGTGTTATCAAAGGCTCCTTCAATGTCTAAGAAAGCGCAAATTGCTATCTCTTTCTTATCTATGCTGTCCTGAATCGTGTTACTTAGTTGATGCAGGGCCGTTTCTGTCGACTGCCCTGCCCTATAGGCATGTTGGCGACTGTATAGTGGAGTTACTTTCAGTGTAGTATTCCTGACATAGTTATCCACAACTTTTTCTACTACTTTAAGTAGGAAGGATGTGAGGCAGATTGGTCTGAAGGATTTCGGGTGAGTAGGATCTCTCTTGCCCGCCTTCGGAATAAAGACCACTTTTGCCCTTCTCCACATGTTTGGTATATATCCCAATGCAATACTGACTCTGGCTATTCTAGTTATTGGACCTAGTAGCTGTTCAATTCCTTTTTGAAGTAATGCCGGAAAGACACCATCAATACCTGGAGATTTCAGTGGCTTGAGCGAATTTACCGCCCACCTGATTTTAGGCATTGTGATTATATTTTTGGCAAATTTCCAATCATCCTTCTTTACTGTTTTAGGGGGTTCAGTGTGTTCTGATTCCGTCCCTAGAGTTGGAGAGGATCCTGGGAAGTGTACGTCCAGAAGTAGTTGTATCTTCTCTTCTTCACCTTCGGTGAAACTTCCATCTTCTCGCTTGAGATTTGTGGAGGTGAGGCTGCTGCTTTTTGCAAGTACCTTGTAGAGTCTTGATACCTCCGTAGTGCTTTCTATGCTTTCGCAGAATTTTTGAAAGCTTCTGCGTTTAGAGGCCCTAATTTCTCTATTGTACAAAGTAAGTTTTTTCCTATATTCTGACCAGTCTCCTGTTCGCTTTGAGTAGTTAAAAAGTCCTCTAACAGTGTTTCTTAGGTTTTTAAGGTCATTGTTCCACCAAGGCACATCCTTGGTGGAGTTAATCAGGCTTAATGGACAGCTATCCTCATATGCATTTAGTATGGCCCCATTAAGGTTTTCTAGGTAATTTTCTAATTGAATTTCATTCTGAATGATTTCATCTAGCCCTAATTGGACAAGATTGTCTTTCAGATTTTCCGTGTAGTTCTCCCAATTTGTTTTTCTTGGGTTCCTTAAAATTTTTTTGTTAATTGGTGAACCTTCAATGTCGAACCTTAGAATTCTATGATCAGACATAGATGGTTCACTGGATACTCTCCAGTTTTTCACAAGCTCACAACCTCGAGAATTTCCTATAGTAATATCTAGGACCTCTTTGCGTGAGATAGTTACAAATGTTGGTGTATTACCTACATTACATATTTCTAATTTTTTACTAGTTATAAATTCTAAAAGGTACTCACCTCTTATATTGGTGTTAGTGCTTCCCCAAACTTCGTTGTGTGCGTTGGAGTCGCAACCGAGTATAAGAGGCAATTTCATTCTCTCGCAGTAGTTTACCAGTTTATCGACCTCTGCAGATGGTACCTGAGTATCGTCTCCTGGTAGATAACCTGTAGCTACGACTACGTTCCGTAGAACTCCGTTGATGTTAGCCGGAATCTGTATGGCAACGAGGTCCCTGGAGAGAAATTCTGAAAGACAGATAAAGTTAATATTAATATTCAATAAAATGCAGGTTCTTACATCCCAAATTATCTGCATATTCTTTGCAGTCAAACCACAGATTCGACCCCTGTAAATCCAGGGTTCTTGGACCAGCACTATGCTCAGGTTCGATTTGAGCGTAGCCCTTGCAATAACTGCCGACGCAGCTTTTGCATGGTGGATATTTATTTGGGCGATTCTAGTGCTGGTCATCAGGTGGTTATTCCTCCTTCGTTTCTTCTATCAGACCGTCGTCGATGTCTGACAGAAATATTCTTTCGGAGTCTTCCTCGGACGCCAAGTTCAGTAGAGAGAGATCTAGATTTTCAATGTCCTCACTCTCGTGAGGTAGCACGCTGATATCTTCAATCTTCTCGCTCCTGGTCGCCTCCTCCTCCACTAGTTCCGCAACAGTTGCAGGTATCGTTCCTACAGCTGGTGTATTTTCCCCAGCTGAGTTACTTCTTTCCTTGTTGTCTCGTCCCTTATGCAGGTGAATTGGGACGGAACTGAATCTGTAGAAGATCCTACAGCCGTTGGTTGTTATGGCTTCCTGAGACCGGTTGTCAATCCCGATTGTTAGGAGTTTGCCATTTTTCAGATCCTTGCTGCTAAAAACTCTCCACAGCTGAGTATGTAGACCCTCATTTTGAGTTATGAGCAGTTTTAGCAGCTTTTCCGTGTCGACCCCTTTAGCTCTTGGGAGGTAGACTGTCAACATGTGTAATTTCGGTATTTTGTCCCCGACACACGTGGTGAGTTCAGCGCCTTCCCATCCGTTCAGCTTAGGTGCCGTTCCATGGATAAAATTAGCCGCATCCTCGTCTACGCAGTCAACCAGTATAAGTCCTGGGCGAAAGTGTATCCCGCTAAATCGTAGCTTGGCATCCCATCCTTTATACATCTCCTCAATGAGAAGTTCCTCGATTTTACCTTGCTCCTCCCTAGAGAGAGTTGATTCCGGGTAAGATTTCGGAAGAATTGCTATTCTTAAGCTCTTGGCTACATTAGCGTAACTGCTGCCCGATATTATTTTTCTCGGTTGTTTTGGTGCTGCCATTTGCGTACCATCCTTTGCTTGTGGAGGTTTCTCATTCCCTCTTCTTTTCTTAGCTGATTGATGATCGATCGGACTAATTTCTTGGGCAGACCTCTTCTTAGAGTCTTGATTGCCCCTCGGCCGATTAAGCGCCTTTTCCTTGGCTGCCTCCGGTGCTAAGCCTTCTTTGAGATAGCGCAGGTACCATTTTGTACCCGCACCGCTCAAACCAGTAGATTTCCTGGCGTCGCGAAAATTTGGCCGGAGGTTAGTCCAGTGCTTGTCGAGGGCTGTGGTAGTGTTTCGATCGTTACATCTTTTGGTGCAACCTTTGAACCCAGAGTTCCTTGACTTCCTTTTCGTAACGAAGGTTCCGTTTTTGATTCAGTTGGCAGAGAGCTAGTATTGTTCCTAGCTTCTTTGCCCTCAGTACTTTTTTCCGGTTTCCGTTTTGGAAAGGGTGCCTGGCGATCGGTATGTTGGATATCAGACTCCGACCGATTTACCAGTTTATTTGCAGTGTGTGTTCCTGCTGGTTTTTTTATATTGTTTTTATTATTATTATTCAAATTATGTTCCATTAAATTCCCACGAGTGTGGGGGAAAGGAGGTCCGCCGTGTCATAGCCCCCGATAACACGGTAAGCCCACAGTTACTCAATGAGGCAGGCAGGTATCATTGAGGTGCGACGCTAGAACACAGTCTGTTACCCCCGACTGCAAACAAGTCCGATGAACACGTGCAAATTCCGGATTGGGGGGGAAGATGGATGTGGAGAGGGATATGGGTATTGAAATGTTGATAGTAGGGAATATTTAGGAATGGGAAGGTGCGGGTTTGGCTCGCATTAGCCGCTATAAGCGTTACCAGGGATCACCACGTGGAGGCCCTCCTTTCGAAGGGGGTGAGTACTTGGGATTAGTCTCACCTGCGAGTCCATCTAGTGAAATACTAGGATCCCCTAATTCTCTGGAAACTATTTGAAGAAATTTTTAAGCCAAATGGTAGTCTCTTGAACTCATAATGGCTATCATTTGTTGAAAATGCTGTTTTAGGTCTTGAATTGACATCTATGGGTATTTGGTGAAAAGAGCTGGTCATATCCAGAGTGGAAAAATATCTAGCTCTACCTAATTTATCTAACACATCCTCTAAGCGGGTCAAGGGAAACTTATCGTTAACGATTTTCTCGTTAAGTTTTCTGAAGTCTATTACTAAACGCCAATTTTTACTGTCGCCTGTTGATTTTTTAGGCACCAAAAGTATAGGTGAGTTATATGGGCTTCTTGATGGTTGTATTATGTCATCTTCAAGTAATTCTTTTACTTGAGATTTGATGTCATCGTTATGGCAATGTGGTAACCTATAGTTTTTATATAAGTTGGGATATTATCCACAGTTGAAATTTTTTCTGTATAGAAATTATTTGTAGACAGCTGTTCTTCATCTAAATGAAAAATATGTTGGTATTTGGATATTATGGGCAATATCGTTCCAGTGTCATCATCATCACTTAATTGTAATTCATCTAAAATTTTGTGTAGTCTATTATTGTTAATATTACTATTGTTCGTTTGCAGGATATTATAATATTGTAAGGGTTGTGACTTCAGCTGTAATTTATTTATAGTAACATTGTGATTATTAGTATTCACAATTCTTATGTGGCAATTGCCTTTCGCTAGCACAATTGTATTAGCCATGAAGACACCTTTACTGATTTCTTTGTTGAATAAAACAGTATCTTCATCAAAATGTACATCTACTGGTAAGACACGTTCCGTTCTAGCTTCAATAGTAATTGGTTTGCATACTATTGGTATTTCTGCTTGTTTATTGCCTGATTGTATCGTTAGAGTAAAAGAATAATAGTCGATGACTCCCATGTATGTTGTTAGGAAATCTCTTCCCAAAATATCGTCTACCTCGATTGGAAAATCCTCTGTTACCACTGCGAAAGTTTGCGTTATCCATATTCCTTCGAAAAGTAAGCATAATTTTGATGTTCCTAGGGATAGTACGTGTTCACTCGTTATACCTGTTAGTTTGTATGTGTTGTCAGAGTTATTGTCAACGTTAAGGTTTTTTATAATAGACACTTCGGCACCAGTATCTATTAGTAATCTTATAATTGTGTTTAATTCAGAACAGAAAATTGAATCATCGTTAGACAGGGTCTGGTGTAGAATTTTTACAGTATTTAATTTCGAACCAGTGGATGGTTCTCCAATTGCATCTCTGGTTGCTCGTAGTTTTCCTGGGCGTTAGTTATACGCACACACCTATTTGGTATATTACGATTATTTGATGCGCTTCTATTATTGTACCGGTTGTTGTTTGCACGGTTCGCGTTTGCATTGTAATTGCTTTGGTTTCTAGTATTTTGATATCTATGGTTTCCATTCCAGTTTGAGTGTGTATTACTAATATTTCTGTTATTAAAATTTCCTTTATTTCCGTTATATTGATTACCATTAGTATGGTAATTCCTTCGATTTGAATTATTGTTACCGGGATGTCGGTAATTAGGAAATCTATTAAATGTTAAGTTATAGGCTAATAACTGTTGTTGCTGAGTAGGTATATCCATATTCTCTGCAAATAGCCTAGCTTTATTAAAGCTTGTCGGTTGTGCAGCTTGGACAGTTTGGAAATATAAATGGTTTAAACCTTTTTTGTAAGCTAATAATGCGTTATCATCATTACATTGGACAATTGCTATACCCTCTGGTGAGCATTTGTCGTAGTTTCCCTTTAGCAACGACGCATTGTTAAGTTTTGATAAAATATCAGACATTTTATCACCATAGTCTTTTATATTCGAATTACCTTGTTTTGTGTCATTTAGTTTTTGTAAGAGTTTAGGGACTGTATCTTCTGATACAAAATTTTCTCTTAGATTATCAATGAGTTCTTTAATAGATTGTGGAAAACCAATGGGACTAACTCTAATATGTACGTTGTGCTGTAGTTTGCATTCAACTACGTATTCGATAAAATAGCTTTTATCTGCTTCCCGTAATTTATTGTAACTGTCTTTTAACCTAAATATGAATCCGTTTAGCTCAGACACTTTTCCAGTGAATATTGGAAGGTATTTTTCCAAAGCTTCACTATTTAATGGTTGATTAGTCATTGTAGTATTTGGGGTAATTGTATTTGTATTATTAGTATTTGGTGTATTTGTATGGTCAACGTTGTTCTGGTTATTCATTTTGGATAGATAATTTTTTGCTGAATTGTATTTATCGACAAAAGTCTCTATCAAGGAGTTAATCTTTTCTATTTCTACTGTTTTGTATATAGCACTAACTTTACTATGTAAATAGTCTAGACGCTTGATTTTTTCTGTTATGGTGGCTGTCGTATAGCCTCTATTTGATAATTTCTTTGCGTTTTTAAGGATTAAATGGACCTCACTAATACAATCAGTAACTAATGTTATTTCTGACATAAGAATGGACCAATAAAAAATATTTTTACAGTAACTATGATAGGAGAAAGAAGGGACAAAACAATTGGGGACAACAAAACAATGTGACAATATGACAATATAAACAATATAGATATTACATTTAATTGTTTTTATTTGAATAGTAAATGATATATATATTGATGGAATTCACATAAATAATTTATAATTAAATAATATATAAAATGGTGGAAAAATTTTATTACATATTGGATAATATTAGTTTCATCTTTTTAGTTTTATATTTTTTTTTTTTTTATATAAATTGTATTAAATTTTCTTAAAGATTGTATTTAAAAATAAATTTTGTTTTTGTAATCAATTTTTTGTTCGCCAAAAATTTTTTTTTTTTTACTGTGTCTATTTCGACTGTTTCGAATGATGTATTTGGAGTAGCAGTTAATTGTAATTCTTCCTTTGTGTGCCTTATTTGTTTATTTCGTTGACATTTCTCGCAAGTAGTTATATATTTGTATACCATTTGTTTCATTTTACGCCATGTATATTTCTGTTTTAATCTTAATAAAGTTTTTCTTATTCCTTGGTGTCCACCGAGAGGAGTGTTGTGATATTCCTCTATAAGTCTGTATTGCTTCATGCTGTCGGATATATGTTCCGGAGCTTCATATAATAATATTTTGAGACGATTACCAGCTGGTTTGCTTTGTTGTATTTGGTTAACCATTTTCTTAAAATTTTCTTTTTCAATAGTTTTGAATAGCGCTAGTTCATTTTCATCTAGCGCTAGTTCATAAATTCTTAACTTTTCAATGTCTGCAATGAGTTTCACCATCGAAATCGGCTTCGTAGGTTCTTCGCTCATTACCACGGTTACATCGTTTTTCGTAACGTGTATGGTACCTTTTTTAAATTGCTTTCTAAGCTTATCATTGTTTACAAATTGTAATCTATTCACTCTGCGTATATCACTAATGGATGTACAATTCCAACAATAGAGTTGATCATGCTCAATTGGCTTTGTAACTCCTTTAATGTTTCCGTAGTTTGTGCAATTTTTGTTTTACTTCTTGTAGCTACTCATATCTTTTTCATATCTTCTTTCTTCAAATGTCTCATTAATTCGTCTTCATTTGGAAGGTCTAGCTTCCTAGTGGACTTGACGCTATCTTGTTTTGGTATAAGATTTGTGAGTGTTTGAATATAATCTCAAAATCGTAGTCTGAAAGATCTACTCGAATTCTAGTCATCTTTGAAGATGGATTCTTATGTACAAATAATAAGATTAGAGGTCTATGGTCAGTAACAACATAGAATCTTTTGCCATAAACATATGGACGGAAATAATTTATAGCCCAATGTATGGCTAATAGCTCTTTTTCGATTATTGGTTTGTTTAAATCATGCTTTTGTAGTGCTTTACTAGCATAACAAATAGGTAAATCAGAGCCTATATTTCCTTGTGAAAGAACTGCACCTAGAGCGAAGTCTGATGCGTCAGTAGTAATGACAAATGGTTTGTCGAAATCAGGATAGCGTGGTTTTGGTGGGTTTAATAGTTTAGACTTAAGAGTGTTAAAAGCAGTTTCGCATTCCTTAGACCATTCAAACTTTTGGTTTTTCTTAAGGAGTAAATTCAATGGTTTCGCTATATCAGCGAAGTTACATATGAATCGCCTGTAATAATTGCAAAATGCAATGTATCTTCTCACGTCATCAACATTCGTTGGACGTGGGTAAACCTCTATTACTTTATTCTTAGCCGGATCAGTTTTAACGCCGTTCTCAGTGATTAAATGACCTAAATATGTGACTTCATGTTTTAAGAAGTTACACTTTCCGGGATTTAATTTGAGATTGGTATCGCTAAGTCGTTGGAATACTTTTTCCAAATTAATGTTGTGATGTTTTAGGCTGTTACCAAATATTATGATGTCGTCAACGTATAAAAATTCAGTTTCTAGACCTGTTAATGCTAATGTTAGCATTCTCTGGAATTTATTATTATTATTGAGTAAGGGATCGTGCACTGCGACCTAAAAGATCTATTGTGCCCCTTTGTCGGGTTAGAGTATTTCTCCAAGTCCGATTTCTTTTATGAAAGACAGTATGGATCCTATCTTCCCCAGTCTTGAATCCTTATGATCCATGAAATACCCTCCTAGGTGTTTCTTTCGTTTATGCATCAGTGCCGGGCACTCCCCAAGCACATGGTATGCCGTTTCTCTCTCTTCCCTGCAGTATCTGCAGTCTGAGTTGGATTGAATTCCTAACTTCGATAGGTGATTATTCAATCTGCAGTGACCGGTCAGTAATCCCGTAATAATTCTTATGTTAGTCTTTGATTGCACTATGCAATCTTTAAAGCGTTTTAGGTTGTAAGTCCCTAAAAGCATTTTAGATTGTGAGAGTCTTGGTAGCATTAACCAATAGAGTTCTCTCTCTTTTTTCTCTGCATCATTCATGATAATGGATAGAGCTCCTTTGCCTAGACCACAGAATGGTTCTGGGCCTATCATTCTTGATGCCGCGCCTCTTCTTGCAAGTTTGTCTGCCATTTCATTTCCTTGGATACCAGTATGTCCCGGAATCCATAAAAGGTGCACCTGATTGATCCCACCTAGTGTGTTCAGCTTGTCAATGCATTCCCATACCAGTTTGGATGTTACCTGGTAAGATATGAGTGCCATTATAGCTGCCTGGCTGTCAGTCAGTATTGCAATTTTACGGTTCCGGTGGTTACGTTCAAGATTGAAACTGGCGCATCTATCTATCGCGTATATTTCCGCTTGAAAGATGGTTGTATTGTTTCCTAATGCTTCCCAGTATTTTTTGCCTGGTCCATAAACACCAGCTCCAGCTCCCTCATTGGTGAGAGAGCCGTCTGTATACCATGTTATCATGGTTTCTTTTATTTTTGGGATGTTAGACAAACCTTCCCAGTTCTTTTTGTTGCCAAGTTCAGTTTTGAAGTTTTTTGTAAAGTTATGCTTTACAATCATCCTGTCCATTGGCATTTCAATTTCTGGGATTTGTGCAGCCAAAGTATCAAGTTTTTTGCTATTGGTTTCAAGACCAGTCACCTTATTTGTATTTACTCTTAGAGCAGCCCTCTTCGCCTGTGATTGCACATAGATATGAAGAGGAGTAAGTTCCAGGAGTACTTCAATTGATGACGTGGGACATGTTCTCATTGCTCCTGTTATGCTTACACATGCAAGTCGTTGTACCTTGTTGAGTGTGTTGATAACGCTTTGTTGATTTGTGCAGTTCTGCCAGACTATTGATCCGTAGGTGATCATTGGTCTGATTACTGCTGTGTATATCCATCGCAGTGACTTTGGTGTACATCCCCAATTCTTACCTGCGATGGATCTACATGTCATAAAGGCTTTGGTTGCCTTTTTTGTCACTTCTTGGATATGAGACTTCCATGTTAATTTTTGGTCTAAAATTATAGCCAAAAATTTTACCTCCTTTTGTAGTTTTATTTCAAACCCATCTAAGCGGATGGGTTTAAGGTATTTTATTTTGTATTTTTTAGTGAATAGCACAATGGTTGTTTTTGCTGGATTTATTTTCAGCCCAACCGAATTGCACCATTCTTTAGTTAGTTTTAAGCCTAACTGGATTCTTTCGCACAGAGTACTCTCAAATTTTCCTCTGCAGATAATTACCACATCATCGGCGTACCCCTGGATTTGGAAGCCATTCCTGTCCAGTTTTACCAATAGTTCATCCACTACCATACTCCACATAAGGGGTGATAATAATCCACCTTGTGGGCACCCTCGCGAAGTATTTGCAAAAATATTACCATTGCTGGTCGGAATTTCTACTCTCTTGGTGCGAAGCATAATGCTCATCCAGCGTGAGAGTGTGCCATTGATTCCTCTTTTAGAAATAGTTGAGTTTATAACCTCATGTGAAGTGTTATCAAAGGCTCCTTCAATGTCTAAGAAAGCGCAAATTGCTATCTCTTTCTTATCTATGCTGTCCTGAATCGTGTTACTTAGTTGATGCAGGGCCGTTTCTGTCGACTGCCCTGCCCTATAGGCATGTTGGCGACTGTATAGTGGAGTTACTTTCAGTGTAGTATTCCTGACATAGTTATCCACAACTTTTTCTACTACTTTAAGTAGGAAGGATGTGAGGCAGATTGGTCTGAAGGATTTCGGGTGAGTAGGATCTGTCTTGCCCGCCTTCGGAATAAAGACCACTTTTGCCCTTCTCCACATGTTTGGTATATATCCCAATGCAATACTGACTCTGGCTATTCTAGTTATTGGACCTAGTAGCTGTTCAATTCCTTTTTGAAGTAATGCCGGAAAGACACCATCAATACCTGGAGATTTCAGTGGCTTGAGCGAATTTACCGCCCACCTGATTTTAGGCATTGTGATTATATTTTTGGCAAATTTCCAATCATCCTTCTTTACTGTTTTAGGGGGTTCAGTGTGTTCTGATTCCGTCCCTAGAGTTGGAGAGGATCCTGGGAAGTGTACGTCCAGAAGTAGTTGTATCTTCTCTTCTTCACCTTCGGTGAAACTTCCATCTTCTCGCTTGAGATTTGTGGAGGTGAGGCTGCTGCTTTTTGCAAGTACCTTGTAGAGTCTTGATACCTCCGTAGTGCTTTCTATGCTTTCGCAGAATTTTTGAAAGCTTCTGCGTTTAGAGGCCCTAATTTCTCTATTGTACAAAGTAAGTTTTTTCCTATATT
Source organism: Teleopsis dalmanni (assembly GCF_002237135.1). Lineage (NCBI taxonomy): Eukaryota > Metazoa > Arthropoda > Insecta > Diptera > Diopsidae > Teleopsis > Teleopsis dalmanni. The sequence goes on along the minus strand of NC_051847.1, from coordinate 110,249,527 downwards.
CTGACCAGTCTCCTGTTCGCTTAGAGTAGTTAAAAAGTCCTCTAACAGTGTTTCTTAGGTTTTTAAGGTCATTGTTCCACCAAGGCACATCCTTGGTGGAGTTAATCAGGCTTAATGGACAGCTATCCTCATATGCATTTAGTATGGCCCCATTAAGGTTTTCTAGGTAATTTTCTAATTGAATTTCATTCTGAATGATTTCATCTAGCCCTAATTGGACAAGATTGTCTTTCAGATTTTCCGTGTAGTTCTCCCAATTTGTTTTTCTTGGGTTCCTTAAAATTTTTTTTGTTAATTGGTGAACCTTCAATGTCGAACCTTAGAATTCTATGATCAGACATAGATGGTTCACTGGATACTCTCCAGTTTTTCACAAGCTCACAACCTCGAGTATTTCCTATAGTAATATCTAGGACCTCTTTGCGTGAGATAGTTACAAATGTTGGTGTATTACCTACATTACATATTTCTAATTTTTTACTAGTTATAAATTCTAAAAGGTACTCACCTCTTATATTGGTGTTAGTGCTTCCCCAAACTTCGTTGTGTGCGTTGGAGTCGCAACCGAGTATAAGAGGCAATTTCATTCTCTCGCAGTAGTTTACCAGTTTATCGACCTCTGCAGATGGTACCTGAGTGTCGTCTCCTGGTAGATAACCTGTAGCTACGACTACGTTCCGTAGAACTCCGTTGATGTTAGCCGGAATCTGTATGGCAACGAGGTCCCTGGAGAGAAATTCTGAAAGACAGATAAAGTTAATATTAATATTCAATAAAATGCAGGTTCTTACATCCCAAATTATCTGCATATTCTTTGCAGTCAAACCACAGATTCGACCCCTGTAAATCCAGGGTTCTTGGACCAGCACTATGCTCAGGTTCGATTTGAGCGTAGCCCTTGCAATAACTGCCGACGCAGCTTTTGCATGGTGGATATTTATTTGGGCGATTCTAGTGCTGGTCATCAGGTGGTTATTCCTCCTTCGTTTCTTCTATCAGACCGTCGTCGATGTCTGACAGAAATATTCTTTCGGAGTCTTCCTCGGACGCCAAGTTCAGTAGAGAGAGATCTAGATTTTCAATGTCCTCACTCTCGTGAGGTAGCACGCTGATATCTTCAATCTTCTCGCTCCTGGTCGCCTCCTCCTCCACTAGTTCCGCAACAGTTGCAGGTATCGTTCCTACAGCTGGTGTATTTTCCCCAGCTGAGTTACTTCTTTCCTTGTTGTCTCGTCCCTTATGCAGGTGAATTGGGACGGAACTGAATCTGTAGAAGATCCTACAGCCGTTGGTTGTTATGGCTTCCTGAGACCGGTTGTCAATCCCGATTGTTAGGAGTTTGCCATTTTTCAGATCCTTGCTGCTAAAAACTCTCCACAGCTGAGTATGTAGACCCTCATTTTGAGTTATGAGCAGTTTTAGCAGCTTTTCCGTGTCGACCCCTTTAGCTCTTGGGAGGTAGACTGTCAACATGTGTAATTTCGGTATTTTGTCCCCGACACACGTGGTGAGTTCAGCGCCTTCCCATCCGTTCAGCTTAGGTGCCGTTCCATGGATAAAATTAGCCGCATCCTCGTCTACGCAGTCAACCAGTATAAGTCCTGGGCGAAAGTGTATCCCGCTAAATCGTAGCTTGGCATCCCATCCTTTATACATCTCCTCAATGAGAAGTTCCTCGATTTTACCTTGCTCCTCCCTAGAGAGAGTTGATTCCGGGTAAGATTTCGGAAGAATTGCTATTCTTAAGCTCTTGGCTACATTAGCGTAACTGCTGCCCGATATTATTTTTCTCGGTTGTTTTGGTGCTGTCATTTGCGTACCATCCTTTGCTTGTGGAGGTTTCTCATTCCCTCTTCTTTTCTTAGCTGATTGATGATCGATCGGACTAATTTCTTGGGCAGACCTCTTCTTAGAGTCTTGATTGCCCCTCGGCCGATTAAGCGCCTTTTCCTTGGCTGCCTCCGGTGCTAAGCCTTCTTTGAGATAGCGCAGGTACCATTTTGTACCCGCACCGCTCAAACCAGTAGATTTCCTGGCGTCGCGAAAATTTGGCCGGAGGTTAGTCCAGTGCTTGTCGAGGGCTGTGGTAGTGTTTCGATCGTTACATCTTTTGGTGCAACCTTTGAACCCAGAGTTCCTTGACTTCCTTTTCGTAACGAAGGTTCCGTTTTTGATTCAGTTGGCAGAGAGCTAGTATTGTTCCTAGCTTCTTTGCCCTCAGTACTTTTTTCCGGTTTCCGTTTTGGAAAGGGTGCCTGGCGATCGGTATGTTGGATATCAGACTCCGACCGATTTACCAGTTTATTTGCAGTGTGTGTTCCTGCTGGTTTTTTTATATTGTTTTTATTATTATTATTCAAATTATGTTCCATTAAATTCCCACGAGTGTGGGGGAAAGGAGGTCCGCCGTGTCATAGCCCCCGATAACACGGTAAGCCCACAGTTACTCAATGAGGCGGGCAGGTATCATTGAGGTGCGACGCTAGAATACAGTCTGTTACCCCCGACTGCAAACAAGTCCGATGAACACGTGCAAATTCCGGATTGGGGGGGAAGATGGATGTGGAGAGGGATATGGGTATTGAAATGTTGATAGTAGGGAATATTTAGGAATGGGAAGGTGCGGGTTTGGCTCGCATTAGCCGCTATAAGCGTTACCAGGGATCACCACGTGGAGGCCCTCCTTTCGAAGGGGGTGAGTACTTGGGATTAGTCTCACCTGCGAGTCCATCTAGTGAAATACTAGGATCCCCTAATTCTCTGGAAACTATTTGAAGAAATTTTTAAGCCAAATGGTAGTCTCTTGAACTCATAATGGCTATCATTTGTTGAAAATGCTGTTTTAGGTCTTGAATTGACATCTATGGGTATTTGGTGAAAAGAGCTGGTCATATCCAGAGTGGAAAAATATCTAGCTCTACCTAATTTATCTAACACATCCTCTAAGCGGGTCAAGGGAAACTTATCGTTAACGATTTTCTCGTTAAGTTTTCTGAAGTCTATTACTAAACGCCAATTTTTACTGTCGCCTGTTGATTTTTTAGGCACCAAAAGTATAGGTGAGTTATATGGGCTTCTTGATGGTTGTATTATGTCATCTTCAAGTAATTCTTTTACTTGAGATTTGATGTCATCGTTATGGCAATGTGGTAACCTATAGTTTTTATATAAGTTGGGATATTATCCACAGTTGAAATTTTTTCTGTATAGAAATTATTTGTAGACAGCTGTTCTTCATCTAAATGAAAAATATGTTGGTATTTGGATATTATGGGCAATATCGTTCCAGTGTCATCATCATCACTTAATTGTAATTCATCTAAAATTTTGTGTAGTCTATTATTGTTAATATTACTATTGTTCGTTTGCAGGATATTATAATATTGTAAGGGTTGTGACTTCAGCTGTAATTTATTTATAGTAACATTGTGATTATTAGTATTCACAATTCTTATGTGGCAATTGCCTTTCGCTAGCACAATTGTATTAGCCATGAAGACACCTTTACTGATTTCTTTGTTGAATAAAACAGTATCTTCATCAAAATGTACATCTACTGGTAAGACACGTTCCGTTCTAGCTTCAATAGTAATTGGTTTGCATACTATTGGTATTTCTGCTTGTTTATTGCCTGATTGTATCGTTAGAGTAAAAGAATAATAGTCGATGACTCCCATGTATGTTGTTAGGAAATCTCTTCCCAAAATATCGTCTACCTCGATTGGAAAATCCTCTGTTACCACTGCGAAAGTTTGCGTTATCCATATTCCTTCGAAAAGTAAGCATAATTTTGATGTTCCTAGGGATAGTACGTGTTCACTCGTTATACCTGTTAGTTTGTATGTGTTGTCAGAGTTATTGTCAACGTTAAGGTTTTTTATAATAGACACTTCGGCACCAGTATCTATTAGTAATCTTATAATTGTGTTTAATTCAGAACAGAAAATTGAATCATCGTTAGACAGGGTCTGGTGTAGAATTTTTACAGTATTTAATTTCGAACCAGTGGATGGTTCTCCAATTGCATCTCTGGTTGCTCGTAGTTTTCCTGGGCGTTAGTTATACGCACACACCTATTTGGTATATTACGATTATTTGATGCGCTTCTATTATTGTACCGGTTGTTGTTTGCACGGTTCGCGTTTGCATTGTAATTGCTTTGGTTTCTAGTATTTTGATATCTATGGTTTCCATTCCAGTTTGAGTGTGTATTACTAATATTTCTGTTATTAAAATTTCCTTTATTTCCGTTATATTGATTACCATTAGTATGGTAATTCCTTCGATTTGAATTATTGTTACCGGGATGTCGGTAATTAGGAAATCTATTAAATGTTAAGTTATAGGCTAATAACTGTTGTTGCTGAGTAGGTATATCCATATTCTCTGCAAATAGCCTAGCTTTATTAAAGCTTGTCGGTTGTGCAGCTTGGACAGTTTGGAAATATAAATGGTTTAAACCTTTTTTGTAAGCTAATAATGCGTTATCATCATTACATTGGACAATTGCTATACCCTCTGGTGAGCATTTGTCGTAGTTTCCCTTTAGCAACGACGCATTGTTAAGTTTTGATAAAATATCAGACATTTTATCACCATAGTCTTTTATATTCGAATTACCTTGTTTTGTGTCATTTAGTTTTTGTAAGAGTTTAGGGACTGTATCTTCTGATACAAAATTTTCTCTTAGATTATCAATGAGTTCTTTAATAGATTGTGGAAAACCAATGGGACTAACTCTAATATGTACGTTGTGCTGTAGTTTGCATTCAACTACGTATTCGATAAAATAGCTTTTATCTGCTTCCCGTAATTTATTGTAACTGTCTTTTAACCTAAATATGAATCCGTTTAGCTCAGACACTTTTCCAGTGAATATTGGAAGGTATTTTTCCAAAGCTTCACTATTTAATGGTTGATTAGTCATTGTAGTATTTGGGGTAATTGTATTTGTATTATTAGTATTTGGTGTATTTGTATGGTCAACGTTGTTCTGGTTATTCATTTTGGATAGATAATTTTTTGCTGAATTGTATTTATCGACAAAAGTCTCTATCAAGGAGTTAATCTTTTCTATTTCTACTGTTTTGTATATAGCACTAACTTTACTATGTAAATAGTCTAGACGCTTGATTTTTTCTGTTATGGTGGCTGTCGTATAGCCTCTATTTGATAATTTCTTTGCGTTTTTAAGGATTAAATGGACCTCACTAATACAATCAGTAACTAATGTTATTTCTGACATAAGAATGGACCAATAAAAAATATTTTTACAGTAACTATGATAGGAGAAAGAAGGGACAAAACAATTGGGGACAACAAAACAATGTGACAATATGACAATATAAACAATATAGATATTACATTTAATTGTTTTTATTTGAATAGTAAATGATATATATATTGATGGAATTCACATAAATAATTTATAATTAAATAATATATAAAATGGTGGAAAAATTTTATTACATATTGGATAATATTAGTTTCATCTTTTTAGTTTTATATTTTTTTTTTTTTTATATAAATTGTATTAAATTTTCTTAAAGATTGTATTTAAAAATAAATTTTGTTTTTGTAATCAATTTTTTGTTCGCCAAAAATTTTTTTGTTGTTTTTTTTTTTTTTTTTATACATTTAAACATTTTGTGAGACATTATGTTTATGTTTATGTACATATTGTTTAAAATACATATGTATTTTATAAGCTACGTACATAATCATAATTAAAACTACTACTGTAATTAATACCTGTGTATAATCTTGGCTTGATGATGACATCTGTTGATTGTTGCTGATGCTAGCCTTTATTTCCTGGTTATTGTCACTAGAAAACCAACCCATTGTGTAGTGATTGTTGTTGATGTGATGGTATTTGTAAGTTGTGTCTAATTAATTTTTGTATCCAAATAATGTGGTGATATTTATATCCAAATAATGTGATGGTATTTAATTAATTTTTGCTTTGTGTTAATAATTAAGGTTTCATCAAGTTAGTGATTCAAGGTGACTACACTTATTTATTTTTAAAAGTTATTCTGTTATTTTAAAAGTTAGTTTATGAAATTTTATGGAAATTATTTTATTTAAAAATTTCATGTGTTCCAAAAAAAATATATATATTAGTTTTTATATTTTTCTTTTTGGTTTTTTTTTTTATATATATATTAGTTTCATTTTTAGTCACCTTTAAGAATTATCTATGTTTAATTATTTTATTTAGATAATAATTTATTTTTATATATTTTAGTTTCACTTTTTAAACACACTTCACTTTTAGTTTCGCGGTTCTTATACTGCGTGGAAGCAGTGTGGCAGGATCGCCATGTGTTGGTATTTGATTTGTTTTAGTCCTAGTTTTATTAATTAAAAACACTTTATTTATTTTTATAAAATTCTACTTTTATTTAACTATATATTTTATAATGTTCTTCATATCTTCACAACACTATGAAGTTTTTTAGATCATGTTCATTTGAATACCAGTAAACAACTGCCGTCTTAAACTTATCTTAAATCTTACAATAGCTTCTTTATTTATTTAGAAAGCTATATCTATCTTATTCTAACAATATTTACTTAAATCTAACAATGTGTTTCTTAACTCTAATTGGTTAGTCTTATTTACTTAATTATTCTTATTTTATTTATTTCCTATTTATGATCGACACATTACCTAAGACAAGAAATGCATAGCAAGTATTTACTGTGCATTTGATTGTCATGTGTCTCATATTCACATGTGTTCCGATTTGTGTGGTCTCAATATATTTGACACCACATGAGCTCTTAACCGAATTTTAAGTGGCAAACAATTTATGTCAGAAGTATCGTTTTCTGACTCATGCCATAAATTATAAAAATGCAGCGGTTAGTCATCAAAGGCGGCCTTAACATTGAGTAAGGTCACCCATAGATATACCATTACACTTACTTTTTTCTTTCTCTTAATTTTGGGTTTTTTTTTCTTTGTTTTTTTTTCTGTTTTTTTTTTTGTTGTTAATTTAATTTGGATATATATTGAAAAAAATGTTTTTCTTTTGTTTTTCAATTAATTACATCGCATATTAACGAAATATATATATAATTCAAAATCAAATCAGATCTAATCAAATTATATTAATAATTTTATAAATAAATAGATATGTACAATAATAAAAAAAATAAATGTGTACAATTCGCTTAAATAAATATGTTAACTATACGTAATCGCAAAGCAAATAAAACAATATCAACGGGTTTATATATGCACCGGACAAGAGCAATTTGTGATTAAAAAAATTTTAATGCAATTTATTTAATATTAATTAAGTTAAGAGACAGTGTAATGACAACAAAAATTGTGTTATTATTTAATCTTTGAAATCTGATATCTATGGTAACACACGCGCTGCCTATGAACGTTTATGCGATCATTTCTTTTGCCACCGTAATCTTTACGTTAATGAATTTGGCTATAAATACATTGACAAAGGTGACTTATCTGTGAATCCTTCGGTGGTGATATTAAAGATGATTGGGTGATACTCTGCTGTGACGTGGTTTTCATAATTCTGGCGACTGATGTTTGTTATTGATGCGGCTCATACGAACAGTTGCTGATGTCAAGGTATAATTTTTGCTGCACGGACAACAGGTTGCTTTCCTGCTGTTTTAGCTGAGTTAACCGTAAATGCCTTTCGAAAGGCAAGTTTTATTGATTTGATTGTGTATTCTTGTGTATTATTTAATTGGCACTAATTTTTCCAGGGAACAAAGTGTTTTTTACAATTCCTGGTTTTATGAATTTAATTGTATATTTATTTGATTGCATTAATTTTTCCAGGGAACAAAGTGTTCTTTATAAGTCCTGGTTTAATGGATTTTATTGCATATTTATTTGATTTGCAATCATTTCAACTTTAAAAATTTCACAAAAAAAAATTCAAATAAAAATACTTTGCATCACAACTTTATTGATTTAATTGTGTAAAATACTTTGTGCTCATAAAAATATTTTCAACTTTTCAAAAATTCAAAAATTCAAAAAATACTTTGTATCAACAGTTTTTCAAATCCTTCGCGGCTAGCTGACTGTTTAATTCTCCCCGCAAGTCTGTTGAGTCGCTCTATATATTCCAAATCTCTTAACAGCTACTCGCTGTTATTCTTCGGATCCGTTTTTGCTGTAATTTTGGCAGTTAACACTTCAGTTAGTTTTGCTTGCTGTTCGTTACAATGCTCCTCCTTTCTCTTACGGTCTATACTCAACTCTCTTCTATATAAACTCACCATCCCCTTTCTCTTTGCTTAACTCGAATTGTGGTGAGTATTTGCTGTGTTTGGTATGCCCTTGTGTCAATACATTTATTACGTATTATGTATAGTTTATTTAGTTTAGTTTATAAAAAAAAATTTTCTTTCTTTAAATATTTTTTTCTTTCCTAACATACCTATAGGCTACCATAGTTCAAAATTTAGTTTAAAAACTGCTTTTGTTCAATGAACTTCCTAATATACCATTAGCGCATTTCGTTGGGGGTAAAGGAAACCTATAATGAAATCGCGCAAGTCTTGAAGATAATTCAATATTACGAATTCAATTGGAAGCTATGCGCTGATTTAAAGGTTGGTTTTTTGATTAAAGTACAATCAAAATAACAAAAATGTAGAAATCTGAATTTAAAAATGTACTGTTTTTGTATTTTCTTTTTTGAAGGTTATTGCAATAATCATTGGCCTCCAACGTGGTTTTACGAAATATTGTTGTTTTCTGTGTTTATGGGACAGCAGAGCCACAATGGATCGTTTTATACGTTTATCTTTGCCAAAAATAGAAGATCTCTCAATAGGCAGTCAATATATCGCGAATAAAGCTCTTATTAAACCGTGCATATAAAACTTAGCCTTATAAAAAATTTGTTGTTATGGGCATTAGGAATGATTTTCAGTTCTATCAGGATAATAATACAAAGCATTCTGAGTTAAACACGAAGCATTTGTTTTTATATAACTACTGAAAAGTGATAAAAACACCTCCTCAAAGTCCAGGATTTGTGGTCATTTGGAGTCTGAATTAAGAAAACGCAGCTTTTTAAACAAGCAACAGATGTAACAGATTCTAATAGACGAATATGCTAATATAGATTCAAGTATGACAGCAAAATTAGTCTAATCAAAGCAATTATCAATGATATAAATAAATGTCGGCTGCGACTAAAGAATCATATATTGCGGATTTATTTGCTGCTGTAACAGTTCGAGTCAGAGTAGTAAGCCTCACTCGCAAAATTAGCTATTGTCAGTGTTAGTATAATTGAGTTAAAAATAAAATACACTTTGTTATTTCTTTAATATTTATTTTTCAAAAACCCGTCACTTCACGCTACAATTATGTACTGAACTACAAATGTATTGTGCGCCTCAATTTGACTATCTGCTATTTTCAAAGCAGTAATGCACACGAGACATGGTGCCTGTCTGCCTTTTCCTGTAATATTGTAATATTGTGATTTCCTTGAATTTGTATTTTAAGAAATATAAATTTACGTGATCTATGTATTTTGTTATTGGGGTAAAACCACACAAACAAAGTACAGTTCCATTTAATAACTATATGTCCAACAGTCAGTTTTGTCACATATCCCTATACTAACTCAAACAATTCTCTTATTAGAACACATATTATTGCACGTACTTTAAATCGTAATTGTGGTGGACATAAAAACACAAATATGCGCACCTATATCATCTGTCCACTTATTTTCTAAGTCAACCAACCCACAAATTCCGTGTGCATTGAAAATAAATTTTTTATAGCAATTTCATTAAATATTAAAATGCATTCTTTTCAATTGAGTTCTTTTTGATTACTGCTTTTTCAAGGGCTGCATAAATACAAATGCTATATCCAGGCCTTAAATTTTTTATATCATTCTACCTCCGCAAGGAAGAAAGACTGGAAAAATTTGACTTTAACGTGTTTCTCAGAAATAAATATATAGCAGTGTACTGTAATGACCTTTCCGGTCCTATATATAGCTAGGATATAACTCAGTGCGTATACCAGAGTTCATTATAAGAATTAAATTAAAAAAGAGACACTTCTGTCTTATGTTTGTATTAGCGTTTATTTCTTAAATTAAATCTAAAATTCATATAGGATATAAGTTGAGACTAACTGACACAATAGTGGAGAGTAGTACTCGCATTGAGTCTTCGATTGATTAAAATTTGAAAAAACGTGTGAGTGTTGAAACGACTAGAACAAACGTGGAAAGTAGTACTCGCGTCGAATCTTCAATTGATTAAAATTTTAAAAAGTGTAACCGTTTACACTTTTGTATAGAATAAATTTCCAAAATGCATAAATGTTAAAGCGGCTTGAATAGAATGAAATTCCAAAATGTCTAAGTGTTGAAGCGAATTGAATAGAAAAGAAAATAAATTCCAACAGGCGTACGTATTGAGACGACTGGAACCAAACGTACTCACGCTGAGTCTTCAATAGAAAGAAATTCCAAATAGCAATCGTAACAAAAGTTACTACAATTTTGTAAAATTCCACCTTGTCAGTTAAAACCAGGCAAAGCTCCCTTCTCGTTGCCACGCCTAGTCACGCTCGTCGCATTCGCCAAACGCTCGTAAAACCCACCCGTCTGCCAACAATGTTGGTGACTTGTCATCCATTTTTCCATCTCCTTTGGCCAAATGGAACTCTGAATGACAGGTTAAATTACCCTTAGCTAACATTAGCAAAGCAGAAGTCAACTCAACTATTGTCACTTCACCCAGTCCAGTTCACACATTAACATGGTAGTCGTTAGCATAGTCCTAACGAACCATGATGTGTCCAAACCAACTAGTCCGCACTCCCTCTGGTGTCCCTAGCAACTCATAATATTGGGGATTCGTTATTCATTTCTCCATCAGCAATGGCAAAATGGAAATCCGATTGGCTGATTAAGTTACTCATCATCAGAGATACACATAGTGATCGTCAGCATAGGCCAAACGAATCATCATGTGTCCGGATCACCTGACTTACCTTCAATAGAAAGAAATTCAAAATAAAACGATTTGGCACTTTCGCAGCTCTTTTATTCCAAATCCAAACAAAAAATCTTTCGATGTGAACAAGGTCGTGTAAGTCAAGTGACAAATAAATTTGTCAAAACAAATTTCTAACCGTTGTATGCACTACAATAAACTTTTTTACAAATAACTGCATAACGCAAAAAGTGCGTTGGAAGCGAAAGAATTGATGCACCAGCGATAATGTATCGATGCCTTGAAATCAACGATCACTACCACTACCATACCAAGTAAATGTATTTTTAAAATACATGTCATAGAAAAACCATCGATGCTTTATTGATTGTGTTGTGAAATCAATATAATTTAGTGGAGGAATCGAAAACGCTGCCAAAGATTGTGAAGAATATACGTATAAGTAGAAAGGTGTGTGGCCCTTCTACAAAATTGTTTTTACATGAACCGATTAAATTAAAAATAATACATTGAAATATATAAGATGTTTCATTAATAATAACTATATTACATTAGGCAACAGTATATTCACAATTCATTAACAAAATAACATATTAAACAAATTAAATTAATAATTCATATTTATATATAAGTTTTATATTATATCAATGTGGAATAAACACAACTTTTCACTTACTTCTTATAACATCATACCAACTTTTTTCAAACTAAAGTGTTTGTACTCAGAACCATATGTGTTTATGTAGTGATCAAACAAAATAGAACACACTTGCAACTTATGAATGTACGCCCAAATTTTCCGCACATCAGACTTTTGATATTCGTCGGTGCTATAGCTAAAAGAGGAGAGAGGTAATTTAAAGAAATGTGCTGAAATGTGTGCTGCAGATTTGACCGCACAACCAAGTGCATCGGTTGGATTCGTGTGCATGCAGTTGATATTCGAATAGAACAGAAAATTACTCTCATGCAATTCCCACTACATAAATCTCTATTTCTCATATTACAAATGTGAGCACACACACATTATTTTGTTCATTTTATTGTTGAGCACAACTAACGACAGAAATTTGTAAATGCTGTTGTAACGTGTGAATGTACTATCAACTTTTTCGCACACATAGGGGAAAGACGAAATATAATAGAAATGTTCTGCGATTTGACCTGCAAACTTACGAGCACAACTAACAATAAGAAACAATAACAATATATTCTTCCCTGAGTTCCATAGTATAGACTCTAATCAAATTTGCCCGGTTTTTTTGTATTGTCCTCATGATAACACATTCTGCATATGATGTGAAAGTTGGTCTTAACGATAATTTTATACTTTGGCTCTAATCTACTCTCGTATTCAGCTAGATTTAAAATATTATAAATATCCCTACATATTAGTAAAATATTTCTTATAGCTTTGGTACACTTTAAACCAAGTGGAGACTATAATTCCTGAACTGTTCCAATCCAAACGATAATGTTTCATTTTACATTTAAAAACATTGATATTTTAGATAGTAAAGTGAAAAAAATTAGAAAACAATAAAAAATTAAGTATCAACATCTTTGACGAGAATCAACGCAAGGCGCCAATAATCATTTAAATAATGCAAAATAATGGAAAAACACAAGTTGTGTAAACAGTTATTTGACAGTCAAAAAATGTTTTTGGTTTGTTTTTGTCATATTTGTGTTCTTTCAATAATTTTATAATTTTTTTTTATGTTTATATTCCTAATATAGTAATTAACAAATATATAAATAAAAAAACATATATACTAAAACAAAAATTTGTTTTTTTTTTGAATAAGAAGTTAAAATTTTCAATTTTTATTGAATGTGTAAACTCATGCTTGACAAACTGTATGTATGGTCTTTAAATGACCGAATTTAACCCAATTTATCCCATCATTTAATTAATTTAATTAATTTATTCCATAATTTCATTTTAATTTAACCCAATTTATGCGTCATTTAGGTTTTTCGAAAAGGTAATGCTGCATAGAGGTCATTCTTTTACAACTCGGACACCGTTTTGACCTCATGATCTCCGATTTGGCTGAAATGAGGTCCTTTCATAAAATAAGAAGACCCGCATCTCGGAAATTTTGTGATTTTTTTCCTAGGAGATATGGACCCATGGGGTTTTGAGAATTATCATAGCAGACACATTTTCAAATGGCTATATCTCAAGTTCTATAAAAGGTAGAAACTTGAAATTTACAGCGTTTTAAAGATAATTGATTGAGCTTTTATAAAATTGTTCAAACAATTAAAATTGTTAATATTTAAGTACTAATATTAACCGTTAAATTAAAAAAAAAATTTTTTCTATAAACTAGTTTTTAAATTTTCGTTTTTTATATTTTATTTAGATTCAGTTTTAAATTTTACTACGAAATAAAAATTTTCAGGAAACCATTATTTTTTGAAATATTATAATATTTTTTTTTCTCCCGCAAAACACATCAAGCACATGCGTACTACATATTCATTGAATGTATTTTCAAAGAATACACTACATATATTCTTATATAATATTTTTGATTTCGATTAATAATAAAATTCTAAATAAAACCAAAAAATTTCAGGACGATATTGTAATTAAAAATACATTTAAAAATTTATTTATCCTTCATATCACACCAAACTCATACACACGATTTTTCAGTAAACAAAAAAAAAGGAATATGTCACACAAATTTTTTTTTATTTTTGATTCAAATTAATATATAAATTCTACTTCAAAAATAAATATTTCCACTGTGATATTCCTTTTAGAAGTAATTAATAAAATTAATTAATGAGGTGTCCTTCACATTACTCATACGCACCATAGTACCATAAAATCAATTTTCGAAGGAAAACGATACAAAAACTTTTACTTTTTATTTCTGAGTTGAGTTTATCATTAAATTCTACATAAAAATGAAACTTTTAAGGACGTTAGTATTGTAATGTGATATGGGTATGAGACCACACATATCACAAAACATTCAATTGTTCCACTTATTTTAAAGTAAACATTGACACAGTTCTATTTTGATAAAATTTATGACAAACTATTGTCAAGTAATATGAGCCTTTATTTTGTCATTTCTTTGATGACAAATAACTGAGCCGCACATTGCACCATATGTGCAATATGCATAAGTCAAAACTGTGTCAATAGAATAAACGGTTTCAAGTGAAACCATATGTAGAACACTTGCATTAGTTAATAGTACACCATTTATTGATAAGTTATGTCTGTAAGAATATTATATACGTCTAATTTGGGTTAACCAATTAGACGCAAGTATTATAAGTATTAACCAATAGAATCAATACATAAGATTCTATTGGAAATTAGTATTAAGAAACGATGTTAGACTTAAGAATAAAAATTAATAAAAATCAGTCTTATTTTGGACACTCAAAACGACGCGTCTTTCTTTTCTTAACCAAAGAACTTTACATGGCGATCCTGCCAAATCTCGATGGCAAGGACCATTAATAAATAAAAATTAAGAAAAACTAAGTGAACTATGCCAAATCTCAATGGCAAGAACCATTAATAAATAAATTTATATTTATATATATATATTTAAAAGAATATAAAGTGAATTTTAAAAATTGTATAAACAAAAAAAAAAATAAAATTTTCATATTAAAACTAATATTATGTGAATACAACTAAAAACTAAGTGAACTATGCCAAATCTCAATGGCAAGAACCATTAATAAATAAATTTAAATTTATATATATATTTAAAGGAATATAAAGTGAATTTTAAAAAAAAATTGTATAAAAAATTTTCATATTAAAACTAATATTATGTGAATAAAACTAAAAACTACACTATAATATTTAATACTTAATGACTCGAAGTAATGAACATTAATGTGAAATGTGATGTGAAAGGTTATTGTGAACCGCGAAATATGTGAAATTAACTGATTAACTGAATTAATTAACTTATTAACTGAATTAGTTAATTAATTAACTGAAAGATCCAACGATCTACAAGCGTGTGTTCATGTATGAATAAAACATTTTTTCTTGCAACTATCGACGCATATTTTAAACTATATTTTAAAAAGAGAAGAAAAATATTTTCATCTGCAGCTGAAACATCATGGGTTGGTTTTCCGCGGATGCACCTGACACAAACACAGTAAACAACAACCAGAACCAGATTCTAGAAGTCAACATGCCGGAACAACAGGTAGCCATAATAACACTTATAATTATAATATGTATTGTATATGTACTATTTAGAATAAATAAATATTTCAAAAGTTATGTACACAAACATGTTCATCAACAACAAACATCAAATGTTTAAAAATATGTTGAAAATTTAAAATGATGAAATAGATTATATCCTTTTTATATAAAAATTATATAATATTTCTGTAACATATATTACAGTATTAAATAAAATATATGAAAATGTATGAAAATAAAAATTACTTTACATGTATGAAAATAAAAATTACTAAAAACTTTTAATTATATTAAACCATGTACTAATATAATAATAAATATATATAAATAAAAGTTCTTTTATCTTTTATCTCTGTCTCTCGTTCACTCGTTCACATGTGTCAGTATTATCGTTCACTTCGTTCAATTTAATATAAAATAGATCCTACATAGAAATCGTTAACTATATTCATGTCCCCAATACACAATAGCAACTAGTTTAGTTAATGGAAACTATATCTGAGTGTATATCTGAAATACATATCATATTAAGAAACGCAAAAAAATCTGCTTCAAGAGGATATTCAAAAACTACAGTATCCGAAAAATTAAAAAGATTAGAATATCTGTCAAGTAAAGTTAAAACAATTTACCCAACTTCTAAGTTTGAAACAATAACTTCATTAACAGAAACATTTTTCGACAAATATAACCTGACTAAACAATATTTATTAAGTATGTCTACTAGTGAAAACATAGTTAGCCAGGAAAACAGTAGTGATACAAGCACAAACATGGAAAAATTAAATTACGAAACTGTCACCGGTAAAGTTGAAGAATTAAACAATTTTATACATAGATTGAATATAATTCATGACAAACTACTTGACTCTGACAAACAATCATTTTTAGATTTTATAGTAGAATGCAAGTTACAACATTCAGTAAGAGCCAAAGTCAGCCCCGTAGGAATTCCAGATTCACTTCCTGAACTAATAGAGAATCTAAAA
Source organism: Teleopsis dalmanni (assembly GCF_002237135.1). NCBI lineage: Eukaryota > Metazoa > Arthropoda > Insecta > Diptera > Diopsidae > Teleopsis > Teleopsis dalmanni. Next base: position 110,233,342 of record NC_051847.1, on the reverse strand, counting down.
AGGAACTTCATATCAAAGGATACCATACCTCAACTGCTCCAAAGGATAGCAGAAGTAAAACAAGGCCCTCACCAGAAAATACACGAATATACAGAAAAGATATCAACCATTCTAGCGAATTTAAACAATGCGACATTACTAAAGAATAATTTTAAGAAGTCATCTCCGGAAGGAAAGGCCGTACTTTTAGTAAATGATGAAACAGCATTGTTAGCATTTAAAAAGGGGTTAAATACTGTTTATTCACAAACTGTACAGGCAGCTCAACCAAAGACCTTTACAGAAGCTAGATTGTTTGCAGAAAATATGCATATACCAATGCAACAACAAGTCTTTTTCACCCAACAACGTTTTCATAGTCAAAGAAGATACGACAAACATAGAATGAATCAAAATAGATTCCAATATAACCAGAGAATTAACAGCAATTCTCAAAATAGAAGCAATAATGGGAGAAACTTCAATAGAAACAGAAACAACGCGTACCCCAACAATACTTCAAACGTTGAGAATAGAAATAGAACAGCATACAACAATACAGCTCGGAATCCAAGAAGTCAATTCAACTCTAACCGAAACAGGCGTGTACAGATACTAAATGCCCAGGAAAACTACTCAGAACCAGAGGACAACTTAGGGAATTCTCCTCTGGTACATCATTAAAAATTTTCAATATAAACCCTAATATATCAAATTATGTAATAGTATTTTGCAATACTATTGATAAAAGTTTAAAGCTTTTAATTGACACTGGTGCTGATGTGTCTATTATAAAAAATAACTACAATTTAAATTTTGATTCTAGCACAACTTGCTTATTAACTGGTATTACAGATGGTCACAAGTTATCTTTAGGTATTTCAAAACTAAGCCTAAATTTTGATGGATTATTTCTAAATCACATATTCTCAGTAGTCGATACAGACTTCCCAATTGAGGTGGATGGAATAATAGGTAGAGATTTTTTAACACATTTTAAATGTAATATAGATTACTACACATTTTCTCTAACAGTAACTTCGGACTTACAGTCCACAACAATTCCAATAAATATTAAAACATTTACAGTTAAAGCGAGAACTCAAAACATATTACCTATAGACATTCGTTTTAATACAGATACTGTTCTGTTCAGTAACGAAATCAACAAAGGAGTGTACATGGCCAATACCATAGTACCAGCAAACGGAATTTGCCACATAAATGTGATAAATACAAACGAATCAGATATCAACATAACTGATTTAAAAATTAAGTCACAACCTTTGTATAACTATTACTGTATAAATAACAAATCAAAAATTTATACTGAACAAAGATTAGCTAAAATTCTTGACAAGGTACAGCTGAAAGAAGATGCACTAACACTAATTCCACTAATTTCAAAATACCAACACATTTTTCAACTCGAATCAGAACCATTATCTACAAACAATTTTTATACAGAACACATCTCTACAACTGACAATAATCCAATATACATTAAAAATTACCGATTACCACATTGTCATAATGACGACATAAAAACACAAGTTCAAAGACTACTACAAGACGATATAATACAACCGTCAAAAAGCCCCTACAATTCACCAATCTTGCTTGTTCCTAAGAAATCAACAAACGATAACAAGAATTGGAGACTCGTCATTGATTACAGAAAACTCAATGAAAGGATAGTCAACGACAAATTCCCCTTAACACGTTTGGAGGATGTTCTCGATAAGCTTGGAAGAGCTAGGTATTTTTCCACTTTAGATATGACCAGCTCATTTCATCAAATACCAATTGACGCCTCTTCGAGACAAAAAACCGCCTTTTCAACAAATGATGGTCATTACGAATTTAAAAGATTACCTTTCGGATTAAAGATTAGCTCTAACAGCTTCCAACGAATGTTAACCTTAGCATTAACAGGTTTGGAAACGGAAGCATTTTTATATGTAGATGATATAATAATTTTTGGAAATAGTTTGAAACACCATAATATAAATCTAGAGAAAGTTTTTGAGAGACTAAATGAATACAATCTTAAATTAAATCCAGACAAGTGTAACTTTTTAAAGCATGAAGTTACTTACTTAGGTCATTTGATAACAGAGCACGGAATAAAAACTGATCCGGCCAAACATCAAGTCATAATGAACTACCCAAAACCCACAACTACTGATGAAGTACGAAGATATGTAGCTTTCTGTAATTATTACCGTAGATTCATAAGCAATTTTGCAAACATTGCAAAACCTTTAAATCGTTTACTAAAGAAAAACCAGAAGTTTGAATGGAATTCAGATTGTGATAAAGCATTTGAAAACTTAAAATCAAAACTAATAAACCCACCAGTACTCAAGTACCCCGATTTCAATAAACCATTTATAATTACCACTGATGCATCTGATTATGCATTAGGTGCTGTACTCTCACAAGGTGAGATTGGATCTGACCTTCCAATTTGTTATGCAAGCAAAGCTCTCCAAAAACACGACTTAAATAAGCCAATTATAGAGAAGGAATTGCTAGCGATACATTGGGCAATCAATTATTTTCGCCCATATGTTTATGGCAAACGTTTTCTTGTTATAACAGACCATAGACCCCTAATTTCCCTATTCTTACATAAGAACCCCTCATCCAAAATGACTAGAATAAGAATAGACTTGTCAGAATATGATTTTGAAATTATATACAAAAAAGGGAAGATAAACACAAATGCAGATGCACTATCTAGAATCAAGATAGATACCAATACTTTAAAAGCTCTTATACCGCTCAACAACGACGAAAATGTATCAAAGAAATTAAGTCCGGCTAATGAAGAAGAATTAATGAGACAATTAGAAACAAGAGACGATACTCTAGTATATGTTACAACGAGGAGTAACACAAAACGCGCGATGAAAAAGAATGATAATCCTATCGGAAACACACGTTCCAATGAGCCTGATCAACTCTATTGCTGGGACTGTACATCCATTAGTGATATCAGACATACAATGAAACTGCAGTTTAATATAAATAAAAATAATAAAGAAAAATTACACATTGTGAAAAATGTAGTAAAAGTGGAAATGAGCGAGGTACCTACGAAGCCGATTTCGATCATGGAGAAACTCATATCCAAAATAGAAAATTTTAAAATCTATGAATTAGCGCTAGCAGAAGAAGATACAATATTTGATGCCATGCCAAAAGAAGAATTTAAGAATATTATAAATATGTTGCAACGAAGAAATAAAAATGAAAAACGTCTCAAAATATTAATTTATAAAAGCCCAGAACAAATCACGGATACAATAAAAAGATACAGACTCATTGAAGAATATCATAATACTCCTTACAGCGGACACTTAGGTGTAAGGAAAACCTTCACAAAATTAAAACAACGGTATACGTGGAGCAAAATGAAACAAATGGTTCATAAATATATCAGTACATGTCACAAATGTCAAATCAACAAACAAACGAAACATACAAAAGAACAATTAGAAATTACAACAACACCTACAAACGTTTTTGAAACAGTAGAAATTGATACCGTAGGCCCTCTTCGTCCTTCAAATGGATTTAGATATATTCTCACAATGCAATGTGAATTAAGTAGATTCATCATTGCATATCCAATGGTAAATAAAGAAGCACATACAGTAGCTAAAACATTAATTGAACAACTAATATTAAAATTCGGTTTATTCAAAATACTCAAATCAGACAGAGGAACTGAGTTTGTAAATGAATTATTTACAAAAATCACAGAATTACTAGATAAAAAACAAGTATTCTCAACTCCTTACCACCATGAAACAATTGGTACAATAGAAAGGAATCATAGAGTCCTCAATGAATATCTTTTAAATTTTACTGAAGAAGAAGAATGGGACAGATGGATACCATACTATGCTTTTGCATATAATACCTCACCCCACATAGACACTGGCTATTCGCCACATGAACTCGTTTTTGGCAAACTACCCTCATTTCCTGATGAAAAACTCAAGGATGATATAGGTAAATTCAATTTAGAAAATTATGCGAATGAACTGAAAGCTCGTCTCAAAGTATCGATTGAAAAAGCTAGAAAGTTCACACATGATGCCAAAGTTAAAAGACAAAAACAAAATAGTTATAATAATAATCCAATTAAGTTAGAAATAGGAGATAAAGTATTAGTAAAATCTCAGAATAAAAGAAAACACACTAGCCCATACATAGGCCCCTTTGAAGTAATAGATATTAATGGCACTAATTTAACGATAAATGACGGTAAAGAAAATAAAGTAATACATAAAAATAATACAAAACTATTCAAAACATAATTATTATTAATAAATGTCATCAAATACAATTATTATTATCTATATATATAACATTAAAAACTTTATACAATTTATAATCTTTAGTATATTAATCGTTAGTAAACAAAAATTGTGTAAGAAAACTTCATATAAAAATAAGCACAATAAATGTAATGTAATATGCAATTACTTCAATTATCATTAATAACTTTTAATTATAAATAAAAACTTATTACATTTTAGTTTGCAAGTTCAAGTTCTATTAA